>NC_090653.1:88089763-88389763 GCF_040937935.1 Hyperolius riggenbachi | reverse complement strand
AAATCGTGTGATCCTACCTTCTAGACGCCCCCTTTCAGGAAATATACAAACTGGATTTTGGGCTTTTTTAAAACTCGGTTTTATTTTGCACAAGACAACGCGTTTCTCGGTCAAAACCGCTTCCTCAGGTCAGTAATAGTGCCTCAGTTCAGTAGCTTCCAAACCTCCGGGCGCCAGTCATGATGGTACACGATAAGGCCAGTCATGAAGGTAGCATGGCAGCAGCGTTTTGAGAGGTGCTTCCTCTCTTTATCAAGCTTGACTGTCTCTCTAACAATTTCTCACAACCGCCTGCTATTTATTCTCCAAGCTCTACACGAGAGCCAATCAAAAAGGACACGGGGCTGCCGAGTGACCAATAGAAATCCATCTGCCCATGGCTAAGGAGAAAGCCACGCCCACCAAGGCGCGGACCTGATGGGGAACTTCGTTGGTGTTCACAGACACCAACTGAACATGCGCACCGCACATGCCGCCGACCTATCAAGAGGACTGCAGTAATCTGGAAGTGTGATACGTCACTCAGTGACGTTTCAAAACAAACACCTAAACCAGACATGAGGAGGAGACTACAGGGTCTGCGAGCCATTAGCATAAAGCAATAAACAAAGCCATCCCATCATGCTATATATCACATCTCCATACATATCTGCTCCCAACACACCTCTCTTGTGAGCAACCAATCAAATTAATAGCTGGCAACTGTAAGAAATTGTTAGAACACTAGTCAAGCTTGATAAAGAGCACCTCTCGAAATGTTGCTGCCATGCTACCATCATGACTGGCCTTATCTTGTACCATCATGATTGGCCTTATCTTGTACTACTATCATGATTGGCCTTATCTTGTATCATCATGACTGGCCTTGTTTTGTACTATATCTGATTATGCTCTGCTGTCATTATGCATTAAAGCTATAATTATAAGCTAATTTGAAGATGGTGCTGGGCCTTCCTTCTTTCGCTACAAGGGAAAAAGAGACAATTTGCATATTTAGCAGTGATGTACCGTGGAACATCTCAAATGCGCACTCCAACCTGAATAATTGCAAATACCTTCTGCTTTAAACGGAACCGAGCTCTGCTTTTCTCTTCCTGGTTTCTAATAGCCGTAGGAGCTGCTCCCTTCTCCTTCTAGCTACCCATTATTTATACAGGGGAAGGTGGGAAGATAGCATCTGTGACTTCTTTGAAGTCATTAGTGTCCTATCTCTACCCATCCCCCCCCCCCCACACACACACACACACACACACAGGTGAAAGCTTTTGTTTGCTCTCTGCTACTGTGTGCATTAAAATAATGACATCAGTCTTTCTCTGCCTGAAACTTCTGTGGTAGGGCAGATTTTGGAAGTAGGGTAATAAAACCCTCTGCTAAACTTTTAAATGTAAAACGAAGAGGTAAAATTTAAGGTTTTTTTTATTAATGAGCCACATTATTGGTATGCATATTAAATGTGCTATTGAAGTGGCGTGGGTGCTAAAAATGGTGCTTGATTCAGTTTAAGAAAGAAAAATTCTGTTTTGTGTATTAGGCTTTAGGATTCAGTATGGTCAGTGAGCCATTATCAACTAGAGATGGTCAATGAGATGCAAATTATTCCAGCTTGCATGCAAATTTCATAAAAGCTCTAGGCATCTTGGAAGTGAGCCAATCAGATATGACAGGAAGCGCATTGAAGGCAAATGTTGCATCTGTACAGCGTCAGCACTGCAATATCGCCAAAGGGATCAAGTACTGATGCCCGCCGAATGACAGCACTGCACTGTCACCCAAGGAATCAAGTATCATTCCCTACCGGGTAACTGCACTGCACTGTCACCCAACGAATCAAGTATAATTTCCTATCGGGTAACAGCACTGCACTGTCACCCAAGGAATCAAGTATCATTCCCTACCGGGTAACTGCACTGCGCTGTCACCCAAGGGGTCAACTATTGATCCCTGCCAGGTGACAGCCTCGCACCATCACCCAAGGGATCAAGTATTGATCCCCGCCGGGGGACAACACTGCGCTGTCGCCCAAGGGATCAAGTATGGATCCCTGCTGGGTGACGGCTTTAGAATCAGAGATACATTCCAATAATACTTAGAAGCTGTATAACTTTGATAACTAGCTGAGGCAAGTTATGTAAGCAAACCTGTAGCTGCCAGTCATAGTGATGCACCTGCTGCCTCTGTTGGTTATGTTTGGAGATAATCTAATGGACCTCCATAGAAGCACTATGCAAAAACAGTTTCAAATGTAATTTATTACAACAGGATGCAGATGTTTCCACATCTTTATTAATACCATTTAATTAAAACGTTACTACTACTGCTGCTGCTGCTGCGCTGTTGCTGCTGCTGCTACTACTACTACTACTACTTTTTATCATTATCTTTTACTTACATCGTATTTCTATTTTATGAATGTAATTACACTAAACGCTAAAGTGAATTCTTTAGTAGTAGAGTGGCATCTAAATTCATTAGTCTACAACGATGTAACATTTTTAGCTACTGAAAAATCTCAGTGATCAATGAAAAATGTGCATAACTAACAAGGGTAATATGCGTCTAAAGCCTGCTACACATATCTAATCTCGATTGGTCAATTTTACAACTCCCATTTACTCCCATGAGGGCCAATAGTTTAAAGAGATTGTGTAGGTGAGCTCTCATACTACATGGAAGTGGTAAAATTGGATCAAGATTGGATGTGCGCAGTTGTCTTAAGCTGTGAAAGATTAATGAAAGATCACAGATTAATTTTACCACCTTCCATACCCTTTAACCATTACCAATTGGCGTGGACACGGCGGCAGCCCAGGACCGCCTAACACCGATCGGCATGCTGTCCTGGCAGCGTGTTTTGCAGGAGATCGCATGCGCCTTTGCGCACGCATCTTTGCTTGCTCCATCATCAGCCTCCCATCGGCTTTTGCCACTAGGAGACTGTTAGACGGTGAAACCGCTGTCTATTTACTCCGTACAATGCTGCAATCGAAGGTAGCGCTGTACTGGGGACAGCCATGTGACATAGCTGTCCCCCCTGGCAGGCTCAGGGGTGATCCGCTGTCATAGGCTGAAGCCTATAACAGCCGATCACAGTGATTGGCTGGCAGGGGGAGGGTGGGAGGCGGGTATACAAAAAAAATGTAATTTTATTTAAAAAAAAATAAAGATATAAATATTTATTAAGAAAAAAATAAACAGCCTGGGAGCGGTCATAGCCCACTAACAGAAAGCTCTGTTGGTGGACAAAAAAGGGGGGAATCACTTGTGTGCTGAGTTGTGCAACCCTGCAGCTAGGTCTTAAAACTGCAGTGACCTGTTTTGTAAAAAATTGTTGTTGCTTTAGGGGGGTTTAAGCCTGTGGTCCTTAAAGAGGAGCTGTTAGGTATAAGGTCTCAGAGAAAATAAACACATATATCAGTAGCTAAAGATTGGCTGTACTTACATTACATATGCATTTCACTGTCCACGTTTGGATTTCACAGAATTTGTATATAGTATATGCAGAGATAGATGCTCCTGACAGCTCATGGCAGGCTCCATGTTTTTCTGTCAAATGTGTCGTCATGTCCTGCCTGCTTCCTGATCACAGATAAGCTCGTACTTGAACAACACAGTGTGCAGTGAATATTAATGAGCCATGTGGCTAGGAACAATAGCTGACTCCTGCAGAGTACTCTGCCCCGAGATTTATCAGTGCTACACGCTGGACTGATTACAAGCTTCTGTAACGTCTCATTAGCAGCCGAGGGGAGGGCCCCAGAATGCTTTGCAGTTTAGTATGCGGCTTGCGTCTTTATGGGTCTATAACAGACTTGCTGATAAGCACACATCAAAGGTAACTGAGATTTTTATCTTCACTAATGGCTTTTGAGCTTCCTTCTAAACTGTTTAATGGCCCGTACTCACGGGCTGCAGAAGTGGCCTGTCGCCAGCACACGTGAGCGTGTGGGCGACAGGCCGGCGACAGCTCCTCGCCAGGTCCCTCCGCGTACACACGTGGAAGAGGGACCAGCGGCGAGACGGAAGCTGTCGCCGACGTTCCTCCTCCCCCCGCCGGAAGCTCCATTTACCACAATGGAGGTTGCTGTCGCTAGTCCGCGTACTCACGGGGGAGGTGCGGCGGCGACTGTCGCCATGCGATTGAAAGTTTCAATCGCACGGCGACATGAGCGACGGGCGACAGTTCGGGGTGCGCGCGCGTGCGACGGCCCATACTCACGGGCGACCTGTCGCCGCAACACGCGCGCGCCGCGTGTTGAGGCGACAAAAGTCCCTCGTGAGTATGGGCCATTACACAGGAGAATAGAGGTTTAAATTAGCTTCTGCAGCCTGACAGTTACTCTTTAAGTGGTTAATTAATGCGGTGCAGGTTTTCTGGTTCTGTACTGTCCAGTGTTCTCCAAAAATGTATAAATCATTCCCTATGATTCCAAATTCCTAAAATGTTGTACCAGTAGTTTTACCCCCAACCACCAGTATGTTAGTTATCCCATTCTTCTGCCCTATCCCAAAGCTCTGCATGAGTAACCTTAAAGTTGTTAATTTCTTTTACAGGAAAAGAGACCGAAGATGACATCTATTGTGCCTGTCTGTCCAAGGCATTATGTCAGGTGGCTACACCAGTCACCGTCGGGCTATACGCTCCATTTGGGGGCAGAGTATATATGCTGCTTGACCGCATAACAAGTAAGTATGAAGAATCTAGTCTACAATATTCGATACAAGGACTCCCCTTAACAAGTTGTAAAAGTGAGATTTGGTCCCAAGACGCCTCCTCTTTTTTATTCTCGATTAAACCATTTGCATTGGATTACCAATTAAATTATAAAAACTGTCAAGCACATACATACACAAAAGCTCCAGGCTAGTGATGCCTTTGTACAGCATCCGACCCCGAACTGTCATCTAAGGGTTCAAATCCCAATTCCTGTGGAGTACAGTCCTTGTTCTGTATGTGTGTAGAATGCAGGGTGGGATTTATTATAAGGCTCTGTAGGCAGGTGCCAACAGGCACCTGATGATGGAAAGGCGGCTAACTCCCCTCCCCGAGTGCTTCCCTCCCTCCTTCCCTATGCAGAGTCCTGATGAGAGTGTAAATGAGAGGTTAGTCACCCTGCTATTGGCACCAGTGGACGGTTACCAGTGAACTTCGACTGTTCGCCGTTCGCATTTAATGCAAGCTTTTTTGTCAAAAGGTCATGTTCAGATTTAACATTAAAGTCAATGGCCGCCAGCTTTAGCAGTTAATAGCAAAGCCCCGTAAGTGCTAGAAACATCAAATAACATAGGGTATGTTAAGGAGGACAATGGGAACAAGAGGATTTTTTTTTTTTAAAGGACCTTGTCGTTTTTTAAAATTCGATTTTAAAGTTACAATACGAAAAAATTATATATTTAAATGTGGTTAAATGACAGATAATGTATCAACCTATCGGTAGTGTAAATTTACATATGTAAAATAAAGAGCAGTGAATTTCATGACGGGGTTTCTAGCTGGTCAGTACGTAGTGCGTAATGACCACCTGGAACTCCACGGAAGTGGAAGCTTTGGCCAGGGATTGCTATACAGCCACAATATGGCTATATAGGGATCCCTGGAAACTTGACCTATTTTTTGGATCATTACATTTTTTTTTGTTCAGAGTGTGGCATATTATAAAGAAAAAAAATATGTGGTGTCCCCCCTCCCGAGCCTTTTTAACCCATTTGTCCCCCATGCAGGCTGGGATGGCCAGAATGCGGAGTTGTGGCCGCGTGGGGCTTCGCACCCTGAGCTATATCAGCCCGCATGGTCCATTGTATGGGGCCTGCTGTGCGGTGTTCTGCATAATTCTGGTTTCCGAATGCAGGATCCCGAATTCAAACACCAACAGCTGCTGCTGACTGTTGTGAGCTCAGGCTTTTGTTTGTATTGTTAGCAAGCCCTACTACTAACCGGCCCTTCCTCTGATACAGGAGACTATACAAGGCACTATTGTTTTATGACCCTTTGTGAGATGGGCCCACAGGCTGTAAAGGGCAAAACAGGAGAGGCAAGGGAAGGGGGTGTGAACATTGGGTGGCATCAGAGTTTCACTGAGGGGCCCATTTAACTGTAATTACGCCACTGCTGCTGATGAGCTTTGGGGATTTTTAAAAAGTCAGAGAGGGTTCACTGGAAGCTTCTCCATGTTTAGGTATTCAGGTAACTGCAAGAAAGTCTTTTATTTCTACAACCCGATGGGTACACCCACTTGGAGCAGATAGAATCACTATGACTTGGTTGGGGCAGTTGCTCCTTTGTTACTTTCAACAGTGCAGCTGTGAGCTTGAAGCACACAGAAATTTATTGGCAGAGGAATGGTAGGTTAGTCAACAAAGATAATGAAAGTTGATTATTGATTAATGTTGTTGGTTTGTGGTTAGGCATCGATAAAGTGAGTTATTGTTTCAAAATAGGGTAGAGAGAATACCCGTAGCTTTATAATTAAGAGTCAGATAAAACAAATGACAAGAGGAAAGATATTAAAACCACCATTGAAAACAACATTGCATAACCAAGGGCTAGACATTTCAGACAGGTAAAAATCAAGGTAAAAGGTGGAGTGTCTAGGTTAAATTTAAGCATTGGAGGGGGTTGTGAGTCACAGAGTTAGGTTAGAAGAAAGGGGAAAGGCAGAGTAAAGTTGACCACAAGATTAGATTTAGGAGAAAGTGAAAAGATGGAATAAAGTTAAAGGATACCTGAGGTGACATGTGACATGAGATAGACATGGGTATGTACAGTGCCTAGCACAAAAATAACTATGCTGTGTTCCTTTTTTTCTTTCTCTGCCTGAAAGAGTTAAATATCAGGTACAGTATGTAAGTGGCTGACTCAGTCCTGACTCAGACAGGAAGTGACTACAGTGTGACCCTCACTGATAAGAAATTCCAACTCTAAAACACTTTCCTAGCAGAAAATGGCTTCTGAGAGCAGGAAAGAGATAAAAGGGTCAATAGTTCATAAATTTTAGCTATGGCATACTTCAATGAATGTGTCATTGTGCAAAAACAATTTAAAGAGAGTCTGAAGCGAGAATAAATCTCGCTTCAGACCTCATAGATAGCAGGGGCATGTGTGCCCCTGCTAAAACGCCGCTATCCATCGGCTTAACGGGGGTCCCATACCCCCCAAATCCCCGGGGGATCTCTTCCACATTGAGACAGGGCTAACCGCCGCAGCCCTGCCTCACGCGCGTCTATCAGACGCGTATCTCCACCTCTCCCCCGCCCCTCTCAGTCTTCCTTCACTGAGAGGGGCGGGGGAGAGGCGGCGATGCGCATCTGATAGACGCGCTGAGAGGCAGGGCTGCAGCCGTTAGCCCTGCCTCCAGGAAGAGCAAAATTTACGACCAAGTTGGTCGTTGATTTTGCAGGGGGGGGAGGTTGGGGGTGAAGGGACCCCCGTTTAGCTGCGGGATAGCAGCGTTTTAGCAGGGGCACACATGCCCATTTAAAAAAGAAACAGTTAAAACTTAAAAAGTAGATTTAAACATAAAATAAAACTGTGGAATATCTTAAAAAGTCATTTTTAGGAGAAGGAAGATAGATACAATTGTTTATTTCATTAGTTTAATTTTGCCTCGGGTGTCAGTGTTAGGGCTGTTGGAGGAGGGTTTAAGTTAGTTTGAAGCATAGGAAAGGAGTTAGTTGGGTTAGGCACAGGTCAGAAGATGAATTTAGGAATAGAGTATGTGGGGTTGGGTTACAACATATCATGCAAGGGTAAATAAAGATATCTGTTTTGCACTGGTTAACTCAATTTAATGCACCCTGTTAAATGACAACTTTAAGTAGAGGGATATGAATGCTGCCATATTTATATCCTTTTAAACAATGCTAGTTGCCTGGCAGCCCTGCTGGTCTATTTGGCTGCATTCCTGTCTGAATAACACCAGAAACAAGCATGCAGCTAGTCTTGCCAGATCTGACAATAATGTCAGAAACCCCTGAATTGGTGCAGGTTTGTTCAGGGTCTATGGCTAAAAGTATTAGAGGCAGAGGAGCAGCATCACTGCTAGAAAACTGGTATTGTTTAAAAGGAAATAAATACGGCAGCCTCCATTTCCCTCTCATTACAGTTGCCCTTTAAATGGCAGCAATATATTGGTGCAGAATTAATACCGATGCACTAACCAGGATCAGCCATCAGATGCAAACGCCATACCTTAATACAAAGGAACTGTGCAATAACAAATATGTTTTGGGCCATCAATATTGACTTGGCATTCTGTTTATGTTCTAGAGTGCATGAGAGAAGAAGCATTACGCATCACAGAGAAGGAAGAAAAATCTTCAGGGAAACCACCAGTTACACCTGAAGGATGTGGATTCATACAGCTACTTTGGCGTCTACTTTTCTACTGTCCTGTCATCACCGCACGTCACCTGGAACGTAAAAGTATTCAGTTTATATTTGTGCACTTCAGTGCTTGGCAGTATGCAGGTAGTGATCGTCTATGGGCGGGACTTGTCACAACCCTCTGTGATCAAATGCGACGTCACTTTGGAATTCTGCCACTTAGTTTATTCAATGTCCTGGGCTCGACTCCCAAAAGAAACCTCGAAGAAAATGTCAAAGAATGGATGTTTAAAAGGACTTTTTGTATCATTCTTGTGGTAGTCATCATATTACTCATTATTGGTCTCCTTCTCTTGGTTGTTCCAATAAGTCACAAAACCCACGGAGGTGAAGAAAAGGTCACTACTGTTTTTGGCAGTCTCGCTACAGTTGTGGCTGGTTCCACCATAGCCCTGACATTGTTTAAATTATGTAAGAGTGTTTTAATTAGTCAAAAGCAGAAAATTGAACGCTTGGTCAACAGCGAGAAATTCAGTTCCCAAATGGGCTTTATGAATGAGGTTAAAAAAGAGGTAGAACTGATATCTCAAATGGTTCAAACTATGGAAATTTTTCAGAAGCAAAAAATCAGAGTGGTCCTGCAGATCACCAGTTTAGAGCTTTGTGCACCAGACAAAGTGGTTGGGGTAATGGATGCTATGAACACTTTGCTCTCTGACCAGAGAGCTCCATTCATATTGATACTAGTCGTGGATCCAAGCATTATTGTCACTTGCTTGGAGAATGCAGGCTCCCTAAAAGGCATGGCAGACAATGGCTACTTGTTCCTGAACCGTACTGTTACCCTGCCGTTCTCTGTTCCAGCACTTGGTAAGAAAACTAAGTTACAACTTTTAAAAAAGGCAGTACAGAAGACTGAGGATCTTATTGACTGGCCCTGCCGGAATGATGCAAATCGCGGTACCAAGACAGGTATTGCTGAGTCCATGAAACTGCTGAGAGAAGAGCTCTCAGATGATGATGAGCCAGAGGTAAGGACTCCAGCATATCAACCTGCATACCACATTCAGGATACATTTTTTGCCCTGTACAATGAACGAGAAGTCCTCCATGAATACATTCCTGATAGCATATGCCAAATGAAACGAATTGTCAATGCGATTCCAGTTATGGTCCACTTGATGATGCTGAGCAAAATACCGTGGAACAACATATCCTCAAGGGCTGTGGCTGCTTGGGTTGTCCTCTGCAATCAGTGGCCCTGTAGGCTTAGTTGGATACTTCAATGTCTGGAAGATGAAGAACAGCAGGGATCCAAAGAAGGGTTTAGCAACTGCCTCCTCTGGGATGTCTTTAAAGAGAACAGCAAGGAGTTGTATTCTTTAAAAGCGTCTCTGAAAAACCCCTTGGACATGGATGGAGATCCAGAGATTTTTCAGAAGTTCCTCTCTAAAGATTTTCCTTTCACAGTAGAAGAATCCAGAAGACTGATGAAGTGCACCATTAACCTGGACTTTTCTATAAAGAACAAAATGGGGCTTCTCCGTGGAATCAATAACCTTCAAAATGACTGGAAAAGCGCTGAGAATGCTGTTTGCGAAACCGAGAAGCCAGTAGATAACATCAATAAGGATGAGACACAAGCAGAAGTTATAATTTTAGAAAAACACTGTGAGCTGAACATAGATGCAGAGGAAAACCAAGATGACAGAACTGTTCAGTGGAAAAAAGCCAACTGGTTTAGAGCAGAAATCTGTGAAGACCTGGAAACAGATTCCATGATCGAAATGCAGGAAATAGTGTCTGCTTGCGAGAATGAAGGACATCAATGCTATGTGGTTGAATTGCAGGAAAATGCATCTTCTTGCAAGAATAAAGGACATCAATGCTATGTGGGCGAAATGCAGGAAAAAGCGTCTGCTTGTGACAATGAAGTCCATCAATGTTATGTGGGCGAAATGCAGGAAAAAGCGTCTGCTTGTGACAACGAAGTACATCAATGCTATGTGTGCGAAATGCAGGAAAAAGCGTCTGCTTGTGAGAATGAAGGACATCAATGCTATGTGGTTGAAGTGCAGGAAAATGCATCTTCTTGCAAGAATGAAGGACATCAATGCTATGTGGGCGAAATGCAGGAAAAAGCGTCTGCTTGTGACAATGAAGTACATCAATGCTATGTGGGCGAAATGCAGGAAAAAGCGGCTGCTTGTGACAACGAAGTACATCAATGCTATGTGGGCGAAATGCAGGAAAAAGCGTCTGCTTGTGACAATGAAGTACATCAATGCTATGTGGGTGAAATGCAGGAAAAAGCGTCTGCTTGGCAGTATGAAGGACATCAATACTATGTGGGCGAAACGCAGGAAAAAGCATCTGCTTGTAAGAAGGGAGGACATCAATGCTATGTGGCTGAAGTGCAGGAAGAAGTGTCTGCTTGTGAGAATGAAGGACATCAATGCTATGTGGGCGAAATGCAGGAAAAAGTGCCTGCTTGTGACAGCGAAGGACACCAATGTTGTGTGGTGGCTCAATTAATAAAGACTCCAAAAGGAAGCATAGTAGAAGCTGATTGTGAGGAAAGCAATGCTGTACATAACATAGGCGCAAATGATTGTAATATAGAGGACACAAACAGGGAGTTTAAAACAAATATGGGAATAGAGGACACTGAATGTACCATGTTTCAGATTCAGGAGAAGTGTGTACTGGAGTGTATAGAGGACTACAAACCAGAGACACCATCTAGAGAGTTGGAAGTGGTTTCAAAGAGGGATGTAGAATCCACACGTGAAGCAGAAAGTGAGATTTAAGATCTTAAAATCTCTGTGTGTAGCAAAAGTTAATGGTCTTCTGTTAAAGAAACTAGATACATGCAGCATGGACAAACTTCTGAAGACAACTAGTGGCATAACTACAAGTCATGGGGCCCCCCAGCAAGACTTTGATGGGGCCCCCTAACATTCACTCCCCTTCTCTTGCCTCCTCTTGGTGCCCTTCACGGCATTGGGGCCTTTATTACAAGGGCTATAAAACAGTATCATTATCGTCACACCCATAACAAGTGTAGTCACAAAAACACTTGACCTGGAGGATGGTCCTCTGTATCAGAGGAAGGGAAGGTTAGTAGTTGGGGTCCCTACAGATCTGGGCCCCCCTGCTATTCCCCAATAGTTACCACTCTGCACACAACAGATGCTGCTGCAGAATGAGGGGACAGTTGCACATGAATGAGGGGGCTGCTGAATGTAGAAAAGAGCGGCTCCTGCACAAATTTTGGGGGGAGGAGGCTGCAAATGAATAGGAATTCTGAGCATGGAGGTTCGCACATGGAACAGAATACCTGCATATGGAGGAGGATGGCTGTGGTCAGGGCCGGATTTGTACTCTTTACTGCCCAAGGCCACTGTCGCCCTTCAGTATAGGTAGCGAGATGACCCTTCCCACTCCCTCCAATATAAGTAGCCTATTGACCCTTCCCTGTAGTATAGGCAACAAGATGACCCTCCCCCCCCACCTCTAGTATAGGTAGCCAAATAACCCTTTCCCCTCCCCTCCTCCAGTTTAAATAGCCTCTTCCCTCTAGTATTAGAAGCCAGATGACCCTCCCCCACTTCCGTATAGATAGCCTGGTGAGTGACCCCCCCCCCTCGACCTCTAGTATAGGTAGCCAAGTGACCTTTCCCCCCAGTATAGCCTGCTGCCCAACCGCCCTTGATCCTGTGGTGCCCTAGGCCATAGGTTCTCAACGTGTGGTACGCGTACCCCAGGGGGTACTTATTATGGTCCCAGGGGGTACTCTGGCTTGATATACTTAACCAAGAATAACAAATTTACAGTTTTAGAAAATTATACATCTTATTTAAAAACACCAAATTAGTATTTTAGCTAATTAAAAGCAATAGTAAATGCTTGGAAATTGTTTAGAACCAATGATCATGTACTACAATTAAATATATATTTGTCAAGGGGTACTTGTGCTAATGATTACTATGCTAGGGGGTACTTGGGTTTTAAAAGGGGTACATACCAATAAGATGTTGAGAAACACTGCCCTAGGCCATGGCCTATGTTGCTTTGGTTTAAATCTGGCCCTGGCTGTGGTACATGAAGAAGGGGGCTTTCTGCACATGGAAGTAGGGTTTTTTTCACATGGGGGAATGTACATGGAACACAAGAGTTATACATTGTGGTGTGGTAACAATAGATGTCGAGGTAGTCACCGCACTGGGCCCCCGGCTCATCTAAAGTCCTCCTTCAGCTGATGTATTAGTTCTTCTTTGTTTGTTATCACCTGTGCTTAGAATTGTGTTAATCATCATTGTTCTTCACCCCTGCTTACACCCCAGTCACTCTGCCACACAGTGACTGTCCTGCGGCATAGCTAGAGACTATAAGGCCCCATAGCAACATTTTAATTGGGCCATAAGTTCTAGGCACTCTTGTGCAATGCCACTTGCCCCTACCCTATGGATATGAGATGACTGGGCAATTTCCATTTCCATTCAATGTACACTGTGTATAGGCCATAAGCACTGAGACAAGTCAGAGGGTGGAGAAACAAAGGAGAGTTAATAGTGAGCACGTCAAGTACCAACTGGCCCCCCTCTGCTCCTAGGCCCCATAGCAGTTGCAAGGGCTGCCATGGCTATTGCTATGCTATATATATATTTATATATATATATATATATATATATATATATATATATATAGGGTTTCAGTTTAAAATTCGTAATGGGAGCCATGGTTTTGTAAGCACACCAATGATTACCGCTATATAGGCAAAGCCCTGCACATAAGACACCTGCACAGCAACCTGCTACAAGTTTGGTGTATGGAGAAAGGGTGTAGCTGCACGTGGAGGGGAAAGAGGTATAAAAAAACATAGGACCACATTTTGAAAGCTTTCTTAAACCTACTTTTGGTAATATTTCAAAACAGAAGATGAAAAATGATCTCCTAGGAGAAAATTTAGGAGAAAATGCGATTTGGACCAGGCCCCCTGTATCTTCTGCTTATTTCGCCACAAGAGAAATAATAGAGTGATATTAATGAAGTGTGAAAGCTTAGGAGACAAAAGTGAACTGAATAAAGGTCCTAAGTATGTTCAGAGTCTGTAGTGGGGTTAAGCAATCAAGACCGACACAAGGCTAATTTAACAAAACTACAGTGAGGAAATGTAAAAAGCTGAGATAGCAGTATACAGTCGAGTCAAGCAAAAAACTGCGCTGGAAATTTGGCGCCGCCATAAGCCGTTATTTGAATTACAGCTATAGCAGCACTCACTCAGTCTGCAATTTGGGCGCCGTCAAAAGATGGAGCCCAAATTACGACAAAAACAGCGTACTTCAGCAACCAGCAATAGCTGGAAGCCAAACTACATCTTTCCCCAGTGTCCATGGCGGCCTGGAGGGGGAATAGTAATGAATGCGGCCGGGACTTTTACAGGAGCAGGGTGAGATGTTTTTCGGCTTTACCCTGCACCCAAATTGCCCCGGAGCCTTATTTACATGTATGCGCATTATTACAGCCATAAGATTTCTTGGCCCATATGCAATGCACTTTTTCTCCTGAGTTTTCTTCTAGGAGATCATTTTTCATTTTCTCTTTAAAATAACTTTTCAGCACTCTGCAATTGAAAAAGTACCAAAAAGAAGGTATAAAAGTTCTACCAAAACTATTTTGAGTATTTTCTTTCTTGCTGGGGGTTTAAGGCTTCTTGCACACAGGGATGTTACAGGCGCACGTTAGTGCAGCCTGTAACGCTCCCCCAACGCACAGCAATGTAACACAAGTGGGCTGTTCACACTGCCCACGTTGCATTGTAACGCAGCAAAGTGCTGCATGCTGTGCGTTCTACGCGGCTAAGCCACGTTAGACTGTTTGCACATGCTCAGTCATGTTGGGGAGGAGGGGAGAGCGGCCGGGCACATGGCTAATTAATATTCACTGCACTCAGTGACGTGCAGTGTTTACTTCCTGGAGCGGCCGCTCTGTGCGGCGATTGGCCGGGCGGGACCATGTGATGCCGTATGCGTCCAAGAGTACGCATCACGGCATCACGGACGCCAGAGTGAGCTGCACAACGTGGCTCACTCCGACGTCCACACCAGAGAGCACCAGGCGTTGCGTTAGGGGCACGTTATGTGGCCTATAACGTCCCCTAAACGCAACGTCCTGGTGTGTAACTAGCCTAAAAGGTATTTTACTGACAAGTTGTGGAATATCACCTAGGAGAAAACCCAGGAGAAAAAGTAAATTGCATATGGGCTCTAATCTTTTTGTTGTCGAAGAATTTAGTGGTCTGCAATGCCCAATTGTGAAGACACAGAAGCATGGAAAATGTGTAAATCCAACGAACAGATCCATCTCAGCTACTGTGTCCTACAATTATAAAATACTGGTAACTGGCCATAGCAATAAAGTTGCATAACAGTATGGTACAATAGCATATCGGATAACAGAAGCTCTGATGCATATTTCCAATACAGCCTATCAAAGGCCAGGCATGACATTTTTGCCTACACACTTACTTTTAGCTCCTTAGTGAGATATCATGTTGTATTTATGCATTTTTTGATGACGTAATTTATTTTCTTCTGTGTAATATATAATAAAATACACCTTTTCATAAACAGTTTGTATACTTTTCTTATTGTTCTTTGCGTTGTTTATATGGTCACATCAATTACTTAAAGTGGACCTGAGCTCCAAACTTCTCACTGCTCTAAAAGATACACAACAGCATAATAACCTTTAAATAAAAAAAACACGTATTTGTTACAGCTGATACACATTCTAAAATAAATCTGCAGTTTCTACTTCCTGTTTCATGAAAGCAGACATATTGTTTACAGCCTGTGCTTTCAAATGGGCTTATCTGCCATAGGCCGTCATGTGACACAGGGGAGGATCAAATTACAACTTGTGTTTAAACACAAATGAGGGGGAATTACACTAAGCTAAACTCTCTAAATACACACAAGGTGCATTTCTCTACATTTTCCTTCTCTCCTGTGCAAGATTTCAGGTCCACTTTAAAGCAAACCTGAACTGAAAATAAATGTATGAGATAATTCATTGTATGTGTAGTACTAATGATAAACAGAACTTTCCCAGAGTCTCAGAATCTTATTTTCAATTTAACCTCCCTGGCGATATGATTATTTCCGGATTTTAGGGTCTAAAAGTGGTGCAATGGTTTAGCACACTTTCAGACCCTAAAATCCAGAAATACTCATATTGCACAGAGATCTGTGGCAGCCCAGCATTTACTCACCTTCCTAGGATTCAGTGCTGCAATGCTCCCTCTGTTCTCCGGGTGGCGCTGTAACCCTGTAGTGAGATTGCCGTCTATCGTCATTTTGCCAAACCCCGATATTACCAGAGGTATGCAGAGCCTCCGAGGACCGGAAGGAGAATGGCTACTGACGTCTGGAATCCGGGGTTGGTGAGTTAAAACGCCTGCTGTGCACTATACTCTGCATAGACCTCCCGGCAGCTGCCACAAGTCAGGCTTGGAGTTACCACCCCCAGCCGCAGTTTTATGCCCCAAGCGTGACTCGGGGTTATCGCCAGGGAGGTTAAGGGCTGCAGTTCTAATGTGAAGTGTAAACAGCAGCCATGTCAGTGTGACATAATCTAGTTCATTCAGCTCCAACACAGAGAGAAAGAATTACCATTTTATCCTGTTATCAGGAATGTGGTTTAGCAAGCTATACATGTTTTGGCTTCCAAATACATTACAGGAGAGCAGCTGCTGCATTCAACTGCAGTTTGACTACCTCATTTGCATATATAAAAGGGCTGTGTTATTAACCCTCGTCACAAAAGAAAGAGAGTGTGAACACAGACAAAGTCTAAGTAGGATAGGTATTATTTGTCTCTCTTCTTTATCTCTTCATGTTACATGTCAATCCAGGTGCACCTTAAAACAGATCGGTTGACTTGGGAATTGCAGCTTGGGATCCCGACCCCAATCTCCCGTATAACGTATTGATTAGAGGACAGTGCTCAAAGGGAAATTTCAGTTAGGTTTTAAAATTACCATTAATATAAATACGCACTACTGTATATTAGCCTATTTGCACTATAAAGTTCTTAAAAAGGAAAAAAAGAAAACAATTTCCAAAACTCACAGTATTCTACTTGAAAGGGAATCTGAAGTGAAAATAAACTTATGATATAATTAATTGTAGGAGTAGTACTGCTAAGAAATAAAACACTAGCAGCACAGATATGAGTCTGATATTGTTTCCAGTACAGGAAACGTTAAAGCCCCCTGCAATTCCGCATGCGATCAATCGAAATTTGATTGGATCAAATTCGATTGGATCGATTAAATCCGACATGTCCGATGCAATTTGATCGGTAGTGTGGTCGATTTTGCAATGATAACTATTCAAAATCGAGCACACTACTGATCGAATCGCGATCAAATCCGGATCGGACATGTCGGATTTAATCAATCCAATCTAATTCGATCCAATCGAGTTCGATCGATCGCATGCGGAATTGCATGGTGTAGAGGGGGTTTAGGAAAACTTCAGTTGTTATCTATGCAAAAGAGCTTCTCTGACAGCACTGTGTTTTAAAGCTCTTATCTCAACTGTCTCTCATTGTTGGTTTATGGTTTTCCTGCAGAGGAAAGTTGAAAAGGTAATTAGCTCTGCTCTGTGAAATAATTTAACATGCTGAGCGTAATGTGTAAACTGCACAGAGAATGATGCAATGTTATAAAAAAAAAAAAAAAAAAAGCTATATAACTGAAAATAAAAAATATGAGACTATTTTCTTTGCGACTAATGTTCTATTAATTATCCGTACCACACATAGGCCTCAATTCACTAAGCTTATCTCCTGTCTTTAATAACGTTTCTAGAGTTATCACCATGGCGATAAGGCATGTAGTATTCAGGAAACATTTTACCTCAGGCAAACCTAAAGTTAACTCTTCTGTCTTTAACCACGTGCCGACCGCCCACAGCCCATGGGCGGCGGCAAAGTGGATGCCTTAAGGACCGCAATACGCCTTAGGGCGTTGCGTCCTTTGCCTATGCCGGGGGAGCGATCGCGTCATTGATGACGCGCGCTTCCCCCGGCAACTGGCTCCGCCCACCCGCCGTAACATCCCGCCGGCCATACGGAAGCGCCGGCGGGATGTTAACCCCGCGATCGCCGCTACAAAGTGTATAATACACTTTGTAATGTATACAAAGTGTATTATACAGGCTGCCTCCTGCCCTGGTGGTCCCAGTGTCCGAGGGACCACCAGGGCAGGCTGCAGCCACCCTAGTCTGCACCCAAACACACTGATCTGCCCCCCCCGCCCACTGATCGCCCACAGCACCCCTCAGACCCCCCCCTGCCCACCCCCCAGACCCCTGTTTGCACCCAATCACCCCCCTAATAACCCATCAATCACTCCCTGTCACTATTGTTATAATTTAAGTAGGCCTCAGTTACTTGGCCTGAGTTTTAGGTAAAAGGCTTGACCGCAGTGTATGCCTTTAAAATAGATAGAGGGTTGGTGATGCAGGCAGAGGCATCTCAGGGTCTGCGTGTAGCAGAAGATACACGCAGATACTGAGAACATGTTCCTAACAGAAGGCCATCGGCCACTCTGACCTCAACAGGAACAGAAAACATTGGCTATGTTTACTAAACATTTCACATTCCTGCATCTGGGTCAAGTGCCTCATTGATTATTAATCGAGTAGGCGGGTATGATGACACCACGAGTGGGTCCACCAATAGACTGATATAGGAGGTGGCGAAGATGATGTCATATTTAACTCTTTCCTAGTCGGTATTAAAGGGGGTGCGAGCGATGGGAACTCACTTCTGCTTCTTCCCTCTGCACTAGCTCGCAAGGCCGACTGGGACCTCTAAGCATGTTATTCCTTACTGTAATCTGATATAATGTATGCTGTACATATGTAGTTTAGTGTAACGTAGTTAGGAAGAAGGTACCTGATAGACTTCAAGAGGGAGTCTAATCAAGCAGCTATAACGCAACATGGAAGTCTGCTTTGCCAGGAGATGAATGTATCTATCTGTATTCCTGTTTCCTGAATAAATAACGTAAGAAGCCTGAGAAAGTCTATATCCTGTTTGCTGTGTGGAGAGTCAAGTGATCTCACAGTCTGTGAGACGATGGTGTCGAAGCAAGGTGATAAGAACAGTTTATAACAATTGGTGCCGTGAAACCCTTCCCTGCCTAGCAAAACAGGCAGACGGAGCCGGGGGCCGAGGTAGTTTTCAAGATATTCCACAGCAGAACAAGCGGAATAGACGGACACGGACTGTGAAGCTTATCAAGCTGATACTGATAAGTGGGTGTGTGGGAGCCGAGCACACGCGGGCTGCAATTCGAGGGAACCAGCGGCGAAACTCGTGGATGTTAAACTTAGACTGAAAGTGCACATCAGTCCTAGCCAAACCGGATCGCAGGTGACTGGAAGGCTCCGAGGCCGGCTGGCAGCTGCCGATGGAGATCGATCCGCTGAGCCAGTGTGGGTACACAGAGGTGGCGCTCAGTAGTTCCAGGGATCCACATCAAGTTTCGTGAAAATGTTGCCAAAAGCTGGTCGAATTGCCAGGCGTACGAAGTCCTCTGCTCAGGCAAGTATAGCGTTTCGTTTATTTGGTTTTGTAGCAATGTTTGTGGTCTGTTATATATGTTAACAGTCTGCATGATGTGTTTTTTTCTACAGCTGTGTGTTATCTTTCTGTGTTATGCTAAAGTGTGGGCAGCGGATATAGTTTCGTTTTCTCTCTGGGCAGTTCTGGGCTGGGAGGGATGCCAGCGATGTTTGTTTTTCTCTCGTGCTCTCTCACGCAGATGGTGGATAGTGGGGAGGGCAGTTAGGGGGAGGAATGGAGGGAACATAGTTGGGATAACGAGAGCAGCCCAGAATAGTGGGGATACTGGTTCAAGTCAAGGCTATTAGTTCGTTAGTGCTACGTGATGCTTCTGTAATCTCAGCATGATTCAGTGTCATGGGTTTTATTGGTTTTTTTTCTGGCGGATCGCAGAGCGTAGGTTTAGTGGGAAGGGGGGCCAATACAGTGCATCATCCCACCCCCCTCTCTACAGATTGGGGGAAGCACGGTTGAGGTTTGTGTCCGCGGATATCTGTTAACAGCTGGAATGATTTGTTAAGTTTGTCACTCCGCATTCCAGGCAAAGGTTTATGATATGAGTAAAGGTCGGTGTAGTTGTGGAGAATTCCTTCTGTTCAGGATGTTTTGTTTCAGCCGTCATAAGATCGGAGTTCTGTGGGAAGCTTTTGAGTGCACGGGGTTGGGTGCATGTTTTTTTTTCCTCCATCTACATGTCCAAGATGATTTGCGTTTTTTCTGGGAAGAAGATAGGAAATTTCACACACTGCGGTGTCTGTTTTGCAGGTATACGAGAAAAATATATATGCTGAAATGTTTAGTGTGCATATGCCTTGTATGTTCTAACTGGTTTTTTTTCCTGATGTGTAGAGGGTTAAGCGGTTGCTACGGGAGATTGATAGCAGCCATCTTGGCTGGCAGTCCAGGACTCAAAATGGCGGCAGTGGAGAGAGCCCGCCCCCGAGAGTCATGGCCCCCACACGTCATGGCAGGGGGGAGGAGGGGCTGGGGGATCCACGTCACGTCAGGCTGTGCTCGCGGCTCCGGGCAGAGCAGCTGAAAGGGAGGGGGGTAGAAATACAGAGACATTCTCCTGTGTGTCTCGGTTCTCACAGTATTTCCCCAGAGCTTTTCCCTGGGTCCATGGAAAGGAATGCCAGAATAGGAAGTGTTTCCCAGCTAGGTGCAGGGAATCACGTAGCAGTACTGATCAGAAATGGGTCTGTACTGTGTTGCTTATGGGAGTATTCCTGTGAGTGGGGCACCTTAATGGGTGGTGCAGCATGAGTTCCCAATAGGAAAGGGGGGACAGTGCATCAAGGGGGTGCCGGAGGTGGAAAAAAGGGAGTTGACCAATCCGGGTTTCCGGTAACGTTTTTTTTCCGGTTTTTGTCGTGGACAGGGCCAGAGCTTGACTGAGAGGTCTATGCTGGGCTGGGGCTGTTTTTTTGTGCGGTTTTTTTTTTCTCGTCCACTGATTGGTCAAATATGTTTTTTTCCAGCTCCTATCAATTGTAGCACAAAGAACAAGGACTGACAACAGTTCATGGGGCAATTATACAGATGATAAAATTGCCGTTTACAGAGTGACAGTGTATCAGTACGCTGTTTGCCATGTGACTACCTACCAAGTGGGCATTCAGGGATCTGCATACAGGCATGTGACGCTGGTATGCTTAGCCCTGCACCCTGTGTAGTTTAAGTGTAAAGTGCTCCTTCCTACAGGGAGGCAGCCAGTTTTTGGTAGTTTAGGTGGTGGCACGGCAAACATTGATCAGAGGGTACAACACACAGAACTTCTAGCAGAGCTGGTATCGCAATGAAGTTCTAGATAAGTTAATGCGACCATGAGTAAGTGCATTGCAGGCTCACCTGCAAAGCAGCATCAGGTGTGGCATCCGTAATCTGTGCATGCGACGGCCGCGCATGGACAGATAAGGGGGGATGTGGAGTGAGCTGCAATGGGGTGAGAGCTTCCAAAGGGGAAGCGAGCTTCCAAAGGTGAAGTCCGCGGGAGCATATTTTAAACAGGTGAGTACTGAGGATAGTACTGAGGTAGGGGGGTGAAGTTTAACTCCAATCTACCAATAAGAGTAAACAGAGTTCATGAGAACCATAAAGCAACGAGATCAATGACGGTATATATTGATCAATTTAAAGTGTACAGAGTACAAGCCGAAGGGCGAATCCCAAATCATTAATAAGAATTGATTTGTTTGTATTTCGATTTCAGGTGTTTGGCAATATGGGCTCGAGACAGCTGCAGTGCTGGCAGCAAAGATGGAGATGTCAGTCGGATACGCGAAAGGTTCCAGATGCCAATCTAAGCTTGGAGAACAGCGAGATTCCTGAGATTGGAAAGAGACTAAAACACGAGATTCCTGAGAGTGGAAAGAGACTAAAACACGAGATTCCTGAAATGGGAAAGAGACTAAAAACCGAGGTTCCTGAGATCGGAAAACGTCTAAAAAAACTGTCTGAGCAAAGCATAGTGCAAATTGCCAATGTTTTTCTTTCCCAAGGTGGTGCTTTTATAATGAGGAGTACCGTGCTGATGGTGATCCTAGGTTGCCATTTCGTCCTAGGAGAACGAAGAGAGGACATTCTCATGTATAATAAGGGGTTAATGAGAATGCAAGGCCCAAGCATGTTAATGTTGGGTGACAAAGGTACTGATCCTTTCACACCTCCCTCCGCTTGGCACAGATGGACCATGCAGGGACGGAGGAAAAGAGCACTTGTGCCAGGAGAAAGCAAATTTCATGGCACAAGGTGGGTGAAAGGTCTGAAGGGTCAAGTGTGCGGGCAGTGGGAATTTAATGGCAGTATAAATCTGCTATTGAATGCCACACTCCCAGAATCGATGCACCGATCCAAAGGTTTGTTAAAAGGTACATTGCAGTACAATGGGTACATGCAAAAGGTGGAGTGTGTGATTCAGGGGTACCTTGTCTTGGTTATGCAGAGTGAGATGGTTCCAGATTGGAGAGGAACGAACAAGAGGCGTCAATTCTCTTACCAGAGAGACGCAGGGGACAACATCACACTCTGGAGCTACCAACAGAGAGTGCCTCTGAAACAACTATACACACGTAAAGGCTGGAAAGCCAAGGGTGGGTGGTTCTTGAAACAAGAAGTAAAAATCGAGATCAAGCCACATTTCCAGGTGACAAAGAGGGTGGGGAGAGCGGTCCCGGGGGAGGGAAAGCCCACACAGGGAACCCTATTCACCCCACACGGGTCACAACAGGGGACGATATTACACAGTCCATATGCAGCAGCTTATCCTCATGATAGTTGGGTAAGTGAAGAGGTACTCTTAATTGAAAGATTGCAGAGAGTACAGTCTTCCCAACCTCAGGTACATATTGTGCCTCAGGATGTAAGGGGGGAAGTGGTCCAATCAGGACAGCTGGGGACATATTTTGTCAGCGAGAGATTGGACAAGGGGAGGTATATTAATTTTTCTGGAGAAGGATCTTTTGCATGGCAGCTTCGAGATGTTTGGGTGAACAAATGGAAACGGTGCAACATTCCTTTAGGCACCGCCACTTCCTTAGTTCCCACCTCAACCCGTGTCTTACACCAGGACCTGAGAGGTCAACCTTTTTTGGTGCTAGACAGGGAGGTGAAACAAGTAGAGTTGTCCTCATGTGGGCAATTCTTGCAGAAGTACCTGCGTTGGCCGGGGCAAGTCAAATTTAGTGAAGATGCCTGCAGGCTCAATAACGCAGAGTGCGAGGCTACCATTCAAAAGATCCACCCTGAAGCCCAACCGATAGTTCCGGTGGCTGAAGGAAAGGTTTGGTTTTTTAACATAAATGATACATTCAAGGTATATTCTCATAATTGTTCCGATAAGGGGGCGTTTCCAAGGGGAACATATTGTGTGAGTGGAGATCCCATATGGATCCTGTCATCCAGGTTGGATGACGTTGTTTCTCAAATTGTTAAGAGAACTCTAAAGGTCAAAGTTCACGGGTAGTTCCCGTCCTGAAAGAGAACACGACATGGGACAAAGGGGAACAGGTTTTGATCCAAGACGACCACATTTTGTTACAAAGGTTAAACAAACAGTACACTAAGTTAGAGGTAAGAGTTCACCATGATACAGGTGATCTTAACGAGGTAGAACACAAACATGAGCAGGTGAGTTCCAGTCTGCCCTGGTGGACAAAGGTTCCGGTGATGTTCCAGGGACACTCGGACGGGGCATCTGCAGTTCCAAAGTTCTTTCTGCACCCACTGGTCGTCTGGATGGGGATGACAACTTTAGGCATCGTTATCCAGGTGAGGTTGCGGGTTAAAATTACGTAAAATAAATTAACCGGTCCAGAGATTGGTGCCTCATAAACAATCTCCGGAACCAATAGTTTAAATCAAGGGATATACAGGGTTACGTGTATAGGTTTAGTAGTACCTAGGAGCTGATTGTATAAAGGCGCTCTTTTAGAAGGCACCTGGCACTGCTCCGTTTTGTAACAACCAAACGAGTTTCACTTTTCTGTGGTCATGCAAGTTTGTGAGTGATACGCAAGTGACGCAAATGCTGAGCATGTGGTATTGAGGGACTTAGAAGTAGGGCTTCCCCAGAGAGCCTGGTTACAGGAAGACCAAGAGGTCTTGCTCTCTCTCTTCCAGGGGTAACCGCCTAGAGCAGAGAAGTTGTGTGAGCACGAACATCGAAAAGTGAAACATACAAGAAAGAAACCAGGTACTGGGAGGTTCAGACGCTGGGATCTGCGGGTCAAGCCGTTTTAGGGGGGATTGTTATAATTTAAGTAGGCCTCAGTTACTTGGCCTGAGTTTTAGGTAAAAGGCTTGACCGCAGTGTATGCCTTTAAAATAGATAGAGGGTTGGTGATGCAGGCAGAGGCATCTCAGGGTCTGCGTGTAGCAGAAGATACACGCAGATACTGAGAACATGTTCCTAACAGAAGGCCATCGGCCACTCTGACCTCAACAGGAACAGAAAACATTGGCTATGTTTACTAAACATTTCACATTCCTGCATCTGGGTCAAGTGCCTCATTGATTATTAATCGAGTAGGCGGGTATGATGACACCACGAGTGGGTCCACCAATAGACTGATATAGGAGGTGGCGAAGATGATGTCATATTTAACTCTTTCCTAGTCGGTATTAAAGGGGGTGCGAGCGATGGGAACTCACTTCTGCTTCTTCCCTCTGCACTAGCTCGCAAGGCCGACTGGGACCTCTAAGCATGTTATTCCTTACTGTAATCTGATATAATGTATGCTGTACATATGTAGTTTAGTGTAACGTAGTTAGGAAGAAGGTACCTGATAGACTTCAAGAGGGAGTCTAATCAAGCAGCTATAACGCAACATGGAAGTCTGCTTTGCCAGGAGATGAATGTATCTATCTGTATTCCTGTTTCCTGAATAAATAACGTAAGAAGCCTGAGAAAGTCTATATCCTGTTTGCTGTGTGGAGAGTCAAGTGATCTCACAGTCTGTGAGACGATGGTGTCGAAGCAAGGTGATAAGAACAGTTTATAACAACTATCTGTCAACGCTATTTTTTTTTATCCCCCCCTGCCCCCTCCTGATCACCCCCCCCCACCCCTCAGATTCTCCCCAAGACCCCCCCAGACCCCCCCCCCCCCCTGTGTACTGTATGCATCTATCCCCCCTGATAACCTGTCAATCACCTGTCAATCACCCATCAATCACCCCCTGTCACTGCCACCCAACAATCAGCCCCTAACCTGCCCCTTGCGGGCAATCTGATCACCCACCCACACCAATAGATCGCCCGCAGATCCGACATCAGATCACCTCCCAAATCCATTGTTTACATCTATTCTCTCCTCTAAACACCCACTAATTACCCATCAATCACCCCCTATCACCACCTGTCACTGTTACCTATCAGATCAGACCCTAATCTGTCCCTTGCGGGCACCCAATCACCCGCCCACACGCTCAGATTGCCCTCAGACCCCCCCCCCCCCTTATCAATTCGCCATGCATTAATTACATCTGTTCTTCCCTGTAATAACCCACTGATCACCTGTCAATCACCTGCCAATCACCTATCACCCATCAATCACCCCCTGTCACTGCCACCCATCAATCAGCCCCTAACCTGCCCCTTGCGGGCAATCTGATCACCCACCCACACCAATAGATCGCCCGCAGATCCGACATCAGATCACCTCCCAAATCCATTGTTTACATCTATTCTCTCCTCTAAACACCCACTAATTACCCATCAATCACCCCCTATCACCACCTGTCACTGTTACCTATCAGATCAGACCCTAATCTGCCCCTTGCGGGCACCCAATCACCCTCCCACACGCTCAGATTGCCCTCAGACCCCCCCCCCTTATCAATTCGCCAGTGCATTAATTACATCTGTTCTTCCCTGTAATAACCCACTGATCACCTGTCAATCACCTGCCAATCACCTATCACCCATCAATCACCCCCTGTCACTGCCACCCATCAATCAGCCCCTAACCTGCCCCTTGCGGGCAATCTGATCACCCACCCACACCAATAGATCGCCCGCAGATCCGACATCAGATCACCTCCCAAATCCATTGTTTACATCTATTCTCTCCTCTAAACTCCCACTAATTACCCATCAATCACCCCCTATCACCACCTGTCACTTTTACCTATCAGATCAGACCCTAATCTGCCCCTTGCGGGCACCCAATCACCCGCCAACACGCTCAGATTGCCCTCTGACCCCCCCTTATCAATTCACCAGTGCATCAATTACATCTGTTCTTCCCTGTAATAACCCACTGATCACCTGTCAATCACCTGCCAATCACCTATCACCCATCAATCACCCCCTGTCACCCCCTGTCACTGCCACCCATCAATCAGCCCCTGTCACTGCCACCCATCCACACCATCCGATCGCCTGCAGACCCGCAGTCAGATCACCTCCCAAGTGCATTGCATCTGTTCTCTCCTCTAAACACCCACTAATTACCCATCAATCACCCCCTGTCACTGCTACCCATCAGATTAGACCCCCATCTGCCCCTAGGGCATCCAATCACCCGCCCAAACACCCTCAGACCCCAGCCCTGATCACCTCGCCATTGCATTACTTGCATCTATTCCCCCCACTAATCACACCTTGAGACACCCATCAATCACCTCCTGTCACTACCTGTCACCCCCTAGCACACCTACCCATCAGATCAGGCCCTAATTTGCCCTGTGTGGGCTCCTGATCACTCGGCCAAACCCTCAGATCCCCCTCAGACCCCCTTCCGATCACCTCCCCAGTGCATTGAGTGCATCTATTTTCCCCTCTAATCACCCCCTGAGACACCCATCAATCACCTCCTGTCACCCCCCTAGCACTCCTATCCATCAGATCAGGCCCAATACAACCTGTCATCTAAAAGGCCACCCTGCTTATGACCGGTTCCACAAAATTCGGCCCCTCATAGACCACCTGTCATCAAAATTTGCAGATGCTTATACCCCTGAACAGTCATTTTGAGACATTTGGTTTCCAGACTCCTCACGGTTTTGGGCCCGTAAAATGCCAGGGCGGTATAGGAACCCCACAAGTGACCCCATTTTAGAAAAAAGACACCCCAAGGTATTCTGTTAGGTGTATGACGAGTTCATAGAAGATTTTATTTTTTGTCAAAAGTTAGCGGAAATTGATTTTTATTGTTTTTTTTTCACAAAGTGTCATTTTTCACTAACTTGTGACTAAAAGTAAAATCTTCTATGACCTCGCCATACACCTAATGGAATACCTTGGGGTGTCTTCTTTCTAAAATGGGGTCACTTGTGGGGTTCCTATACTGCCCTGGCATTTTAGGGGCCCTAAACCGTGAGGAGTAGTCTAGAAAACAAATGCCTCAAAATGACCTGTGAATAGGACGTTGGGCCCCTTAGCGCACCTAGGCTGCAAAAAAAGTGTCACACGTGGTATCGCCGTACTCAGGAGAAGTAGTATAATGTGTTTTGGGGTGTATTTTTACACATACCCATGCTGGGTGGGAGAAATCTCTCTGTAAATGGACAATTGTGTGTAAAAAAAATCAAACAATTGTCATGTACAGAGATATTTCTACCACCCAGCATGGGTATGTGTAAAAATACACCCCAAAACACCTTATACTTCTTCTCCTGAGTACGGCGGTACCACATGTGTGGCACTTTTTTACACCCTAAGTGCGCTAAGGGGCCCAAAGTCCAATGAGTACCTTTAGGATTTCACAGGTCATTTTGCAACATTTGGTTTCAAGACTACTCCTCACGGTTTAGGGCCCCTAAAATGCCAGGGCAGTATAGGAACCCCACAAATGACCCCATTCTAGAAAGGAGACACCCAAAGGTATTCCATTAGGTGTATGGCGAGGTCATAGAAGATTTTATTTTTTGTCACAAGTTAGCGGAATATGACACTTTGTGAAGAAAAACAATTCAAATCAATTTCCGCTAACTTGTGGCAAAAAATAAAATCTTCTATGAACTCACCATACTCCTAACGGAATACCTTGGAGTGTCTTCTTTGTAAAATGGGGTCATTAGTGGGGTTCCTATACTGCCCTGGCATTTTAGGGGCCCTAAACCGTGAGGAGTAGTCTTGAAACAAAAATGACCTGTGAAATCCTAAAGGTACTCATTGGACTTTGGGCCCTTTAGCGCAGTTAGGGTGCAAAAAAGTGCCACACATGTGGTATTGCCGTACTCGGGAGAAGTAGTATAATGTGTTTTGGGGTGTATTTTTACACATACCCATGCTGGGTGGGAGAAATACTTCTGTAAATGACAATCTTTTGATTTTTTTACACACAATTGTCCATTTACAGAGTTATTTCTCCCACCCAGCATGGGTATGTGTAAAAATACACCCCAAAACACATTGTACTACTTCTCCCAAGTACGGCGATACCACATGTGTGGCACTTTTTTGCACCCTAACTGCGCTAAAGGGCCCAAAGTCCAATGAGTACCTTTAGGATTTCACAGGTCATTTTGCGGAATTTGATTTCCAGACTACTCCTCATGGTTTAGGGCCCCTAAAATGCCAGGGCAGTATAGGAACCCCACAAATGACCCCATTTTAGAAAGAAGACACCCAAAGGTATTCCGTTAGGAGTATGGTGAGTTCATAGAAGTTTTTATTTTTTTGTCACAAGTTAGCGGAAATTGATTTTAATTGTTTTTTTTCACAAAGTGTCATGTTCCGCTAACTTGTGACAAAAAATAAAATCTTCTATGAACTCACCATACTCCTAACGGAATACCTTGGGGTGTCTTTTTTCTAAAATGGGGTCATTTGTGGGGTTCCTATACTGCCCTGGCATTTTAGGGGCCCTAAACCATGAGGAGTAGTCTTGAAACCAAATGTCGCAAAATGACCTGTGAAATCCTAAAGGTACTCATTGGACTTTGGGCCCTTTAGCGCAGTTAGGGTGCAAAAAAGTGCCACACATGTGGTATCGCCGTACTCAGGAGAAGTAGTATAATGTGTTTTGTGGTGTATTTTTACACATACCCATGCTGGGTGGGAGAAATAACTCTGTAAATGGACAATTGTGTGTAAAAAAAAATGAAAACATTGTCATTCACAGAGATATTTCTCCCACCCAGCATGGGTATGTGTAAAAATACACCCCAAAACACATTATAGTACTTCTACTGAGTATGGCAATACCACATGTGTGGCACTTTTTTGCAGCCTAACTGCGCTAAGGGGTCCAAAGTCCAATGAGCACCTTTAGGCTTTACAGGGGTGCTTACAATTTAGCACCCCCCAAAATGCCAGGACAGTGAACACACCCCACAAATGACCCCATTTTGGAAAGTAGACACTTCAAGGTATTCAGAGAGGGGAATGGTGAGTCCGTGGCAGATTTCATTTTTTTTTGTTGCAAGTTAGCAGAAATGGAAACTTTTTTTTTTTTGTCACAAAGTGTCATTTTCCGCTTACTTGTGACAAAAAATAATATCTTCTATGAACTCACTATGCCTCTCAGTGAATACTTTGGGATGTCTTCTTTCCAAAATGGGGTTATTTGGGGGGTATTTATACTATCCTGGAATTCTAGCCCCTCATGAAACATGACAGGGGGTCAGAAAAGTCATAGATGCTTGAAAATGGGAAAATTCACTTTTTGCACCATAGTTTGTAAACGCTATAACTTTTACCCAAACCAATAAATATACACTGAATGGGTTTTTTTTAATCAAAAACATGTTTGTCCACATTTTTCGCGCTGCATGTATACAGAAATTTTACTTTATTTGAAAAATGTCAGCACAGAAAGTTAAAAAAATCATTTTTTTGCCAAAATTCATGTCTTTTTTGATGAATATAATAAAAAGTAAAAATCGCAGGAGCAATCAAATAGCACCAAAACAAAGCTTTATTAGTGACAAGAAAAGGAGGCAAAATTCATTTAGGTGGTAGGTTGTATGAGCGAGCAATAAACCGTGAAAGCTGCAGTGGTCTGAATGGAAAAAAAGTGACTGGTCCTTAACCTCCTTAGCGGTAACCCCGTGTGTGACACGGGGTAAGCCGCCGGAGGGTGCCGCTCAGGCCCTGCTGGGCCGATTTTAATAATTTTTTTTTTGCTGGACGCAGCTAGCACTTTGCTAGCTGCGCCAGCACTCTGATCGCCGCCGGCCCCTTTGCGATCGCCGCTATCTGCTGCGGCGCGGGCCCCCCCCCCCTCCAGACCCCAGCGCTGCCTGGCCAATCAGTGCCAGGCAGCGCCGAGGGGTGGCCCGGGACTCCCAATGACGTCCCGACGTCAGTGACGTCGGTGACGTCATCCCGCCCCGTCGCCATGGCGACGGGGGAAGCCCTCCAGGAAATCCCGTTCTTTGAACGGGATTTCCTGATCGCCTATCGCCGGAGGCGATCGGCGGGGCTGGGGGGATGCCGCTGAGCAGCGGCTATCATGTAGCGAGCCCTCGGCTCGCTACATGATAAAAAAAAAAAAAAAAAAAAAACTGTTGCGCTTCCCCCTGGCGGTATTTTTCATACCGCCAAGGGGGTTAAAGAGAACCCGAGGTGGGTTTGAAGAATGTTATCTGCATACAGAGGCTGGATCTGCCTATACAGCCCAGCCTCTGTTGCTATCCCAAACCCCCCTAAGGTCCCCCTGCACTCTGCAATCCCTCATAAATCACAGCCACGCTGCTGACAAACAGCTTGTCAGAGCTGGCTGTGTTTATCTCTATAGTGTCAGTCTGCTGCTCTCCCCGCCTCCTGCAGTACTCCGGTCCCCGCCTGCATCCCTTCCCTCCCTGCTGATTGGAGGGAAGGGATGGGGGCAGGGACCGGAGCTACGCAGGAGGCGGGGGAGCAGCCGAGACTGACACTACAGATGTAAACACAGCCTCACAGCACGGCTGTGATTTATGGGGGATTGCAGAGTGCAGGGGGACCTTAGGGGGGTTTGGGATAGCAACAGAGGCTGGGCTGTATAGGCAGATCCAGCCTCTGTATGCAGATAACATTCTTTAAACACACCTCGGGTTCTCTTTAAGGGGTAGAAAGACTGTGGTCCTCAAGTGGTTAAGTTAACTCTTCATCCTTAAAATAACTCCAGAATGCTAAAGTTAAAGACAGGCTGTTAATTAACTGCGTGTGAAAATAACTACAGAGAAGTTAACTTAAAGAGAACCAGTACTGAGTAAAAATATTTAAAATAAACACACGAGGTAACTTCAAATGAACATTACATAGTTACCTTGCCATCAGTTCCTCTCAGAAGCTCACCATTTTCTTCTGACAATAATCCCTTCCAGTTCTGACAATATTTTGTCAGATCTGAAATATATCAGTTGCTGTCAGTAAAATATCAGTTGCTGTCAGTTATAGCTGAGAGGAAAACCAATGTACCACGTAATGTCCATGTTTCCCTATTGCTCAAGTGGGCGATGTTACAGTTTAACTGTGTGCTGACCAGAAAGCTGTTATGGGTAATGGCCATTTTCAAAATGGAGGACGGAAAATTCCCTTGATCACAGTGAACAAACAGGACGCGGGACAGGAGAAAGACACTGAGGAGTAGATTACATGGAAGGCAAGTATGACTTGTGTATGCTTATTTTGACTAAATTTTCAGTTCAGGTTTTCTTTAAGGAATGAAGAGATAAGATATCTCTCTCACTGTGTGGAGGTAAGTTTTCTCTTGCCTTATTATCTCCAGCATGATCTTAGTGAATTCAGGTCATAGAATTAATTATATCATGGGTTTTTTTTCGCTTCAGTGTCACTTGAAGCACTGTTGCCATGAGTCTGTCCAGGAACTCATAACTTGCTGCAAATGACAGCAGTTTTGTCACTCATTTTTTATTTCAGAGCTTATTTTTTTACATTTTTAATGCCTGAACTAATACATTGACAGGTAATAGCTTAAATACATCTGTCTGCCAGTCATACAGTATTGTGAAATGACTATGTTTTGTATGTACATAAAAACAAGGAAAGAAACGTGAACTAATGTTTACCGGTAATCCTTGCAATATGTAGAAGCAGAAGTTGTTTTTCTCAACAAAAGTTAAACAAGTTTTCTGCAGCTGAACAAGTTTTCTGTAGTTAAATATGTTTTCTGTAGTAAAAAGTGTGTCTACTTAAAGGGGCACTATAGTGAAATTAGAAAAAATATGAAGATGGAATTAAAAAATACACTGAAAAAAGAAGATATTAATGTGGTCAATAAAGAAAAAAAAAATAAACTCAAATAAAATGAACCAATCAATCATAATACTGATAAGAATATTGCCAGGAATTACTTTTCCCTATGGAATTTTGGAGCAGTTCATTCTTTCACAGAGAAGGTTAAAGAAAACTTTGGTTTCTGTTCCAGCAATGACTCCCCTGTGGAAGTAACATTAGAACAGTCTAACAACTCCCACAGGGATATATGAGGAAGTAGCCCTTTTCCACGAAGCCGCATAGCACCTTCATCTGTGAAATCCGATGTGTACTTTGCATATGCCGAATTCTGACAATGCGAGTTCGCATTACAGAGGACAGCCCAATAAAATCCCATGTAAATCATCGGGCTCGTTCATATTGCGCATTGAAGTACCACATGAACATCTCAAGGGATTCAATGCGAATTTACCCTAAAGATATGTTCACAGTGGGGTGTAGCCGCATTATAACGTGGAACGTCGCACAGCAATGCAAAATCAATGCGACATTCACAGTGTGGCCTTCCCAACATACTACATGCAATGAGTTGTCACAAAAGCCATGACAGTGAAGCACTGTTGCAACGTACCGGTTGAATAACGTGCGGTACAACTCTTAGAATTTTATGGGCAGTGAGTTTACATGAAAAATTATTCTGCAATGCAACTGATAACCATACACAGGTCATACTTACCTCCTGTGTAGTCTACTCCTCAAGCTCTTTCTCCTCTCCTGCGTCCCATTTGTCCACTGTGATCAATGAAATTCTCTGTCCTCCATTTTAAAAATGGCCATTACCCCAAAACCGCTTCCTGGTCAGCACACTGGTAAACTAAAATATTGCCCACTTGAGCCATAGGGAAACATGGAGATTACCTTGCACATTCAGTTATAACTGACAGCTGCTGATGTATAACGGACACCAACTGGTATATTTCAGTTCTGACAAAATATTGTCAGAACTGGAAGCAGTGGCGTAGCTAAGGAGCTGTGGGCCCCGATGCAAGTTTTACATGGGGCCCCCCAAGCACTCTATACATAACAATTGATACGGCATGACAAAACCTGCCAATGGCAACTACAGTGTCAGAGGTGCAAGAAGAGGCTGGGAAACAGTTTGTTAGTGATTACTACTATTCACAGCATCTATAGAAATGATTATTATGAGCACAGGACCAATAGAGAGGTAATAATGTAGATGAGGGAGAGCCCTTCGGGGCCCCTCTGGCCCAAGGGCCCCGATGCGGTCGCTACCTCTGCACCCCCTATTGCTACGCCCCTGACTGGAAGGGATCACTGTAAGAAGAAAATGGTGAGCTTCTGAGAGGAACTGACAGTGAGGTTAGTATGTAATATTCATTTTCAGCTGCGTCATGTGTTTATTTTAAATCATTTTCCTTGCTTCAGGTTCCCTTTAAAGTGGGATGTGGATCCCTTTGAAGCAAGGATGCAAAGGAATAGAAGCGCTTGTTCACAATGTGAACATTTTTGATATTTTTAAACAATGGCGATTTTAAAAATCGCTTTAAAAGCGCTTCTCCAATGTTTCTCTATGGGAGTGTTCTCACGTGAGTGATGAGCTTTCTTTCCAGACGCAAACGTGGCTCCTGCACCATTTCCTGAGCGTTTGCACTTCAATATAAAGTATAGGGAAATCGAAAAGTGCTTGAAAAAGCGATTTCAAAAGCGATTTCCCCAGCACTTTTGAGAATAAATACAAGGAGCTTGATTCACTAAGACAAATAGCATGCCTTATCAGAGTTAACATGCCTTATCAGAGTTAACACGACTTATCAGAGTAGCATAGCGAGCGCTACAAACTTAGGCCTGCTAATTGGCAATGACGAGAGCTCCACTCGTCCTGCCCTGAGCCCCTGCAGGTCTAATCACTTTAAAGGACATTATCTCCGCACTTTGATTGACCTAACAGGCTGCCTGTCAAGTGACAGGCAGCCTATTGGGCCAATCAAAGTGTAGGGATAATGTTGTTTAAAGTGATTGGACCCGCAGGGGCTCAGGGCAGGATGAGTGGAGCTCTCGTCATTGCCAATTAGCAGGCATAAGTTTGTAGCGCTCGTTATGCTACTGTGATAAGGCGTGCTAATTCTGATAAGGCATGTTAACTTTGATAAGGCATGCTATTTGTCTTAGTGAATCAAGCCCCTTGTATTTATTCTGTTCCAGGTCAAAGTGTTCACTTCCTGAGTGTCATCAGGAAGGGAAAGAAAGCGCCGGACAAAAGTGCTTTGAAAAGCACTTAGAAAAGCGCTTAACAAAGTGCAAATTGCTTAAAAAGACCAGGAAAAAGTGCTTTAAAAAGCTCTCACTAAATCGCTTAGCGCTTGCGATAGCGTTGGCGATTTATAATGTGAACAAGGTCTTAATCTAGTTCTCAACTAGGGATAGACAGAACTGCCCAATTCCAAAATGTTGCCTATAATTCTGAACAAATAGTGAATTTTGTGGATTCCAAGCTTGCATTGCAAAACTGCAGTCCAATTTTTTTCATTATCTATAAGATTATTTATGGGTACTGCGAATTTGCAAAAAACAAGTTACAATTTTGTTTATAATTTTCACATTTTCGAACAGAATTTTCTCACTCATGTCCCTTGAGTATGCTTGGCAGACATTTTTTGGTATTCATGCGAATACAAGAACACAATTTTGCGCAATGCTCAAAATGAATACATCAGGATTCCAACTTTTAATGCAAAAGTCAGAATTTAGAATTCCACGAAATCTGTGTGGGCATCCCTATTCTCAACTCCAATCCTAAAGTTATGCTGACCCTCTAGGAAATCAGGTTCTAGATTCATAGTACTTTACCCAATTAAGAGGGTCACTTTTACAGTAATTATCCTGTTTTCAGTATCAGAAACACTTCCTATATCTATATATTACTGTATATTGGTATCTAGTCCCGCCCTCCCTCTGATGCTTAGCCTAGGCTGTTTAGCTATGCGGAATTCTCCTCCCAGAGCATTATGGGAAACCAGGCAATATTTTCACTGGCTTTGGAGTTCTCAGAAACAAACATTCTGCAGAGTTGCACCTGACAGGACAAAAGATGTTACCGTCTGTGATACATTTTAGAATGTTAATCGGTGAGGAAAGATTGACAATGACAATGTCTCAAACACTGACTAAATAATTTATAAATATTATAATAAAAAAAATCAAGCAATTTAATTCATTACGTTATTTTAACTACAGTTCATCTTTAAAGAGAACCCGAGGTGTGTTTAAAGAATGTTATCTGCATACAGAGGCTGGATCTGCCTATACAGCCCAGCCTCTGTTGCTATCCCAAACCCCACTAAGGTCCTCCTGCACTCTGCAATCCCTCATAAATCACAGCCGTGCTGTGAGGCTGTGTTTACATCTGTAGTGTCAGTCTCAGCTGCTCCCCCGCCTCCTGCATAGCTCTGGTCCCTGACCCCGTCCCTTCCCTCCAATCAGCGGGGAGGGAAGGGATGCAGGCGGGGACTGGAGTTCTGCAGGAGGCGGGGAGAGCAGCAGACTGACACTATAGAGATAAACACAGCCAGCTCTGACAAGCTGTTTGTCAGCAGCGTGGCTGTGATTTATGAGGGATTGCAGAGTGCAGGGGGACCTTAGGGGGGTTTGGGATAGCAACAGAGGCTGGGCTGTATAGGCAGATCCAGCCTCTGTATGCAGATAATATTCTTCAAACCCACCTCGGGTTCTCTTTAAAATGCATCCATTATGTCACATCATTTATCTAAAGACTCACATCAAGGAATCATTCTGCAACCACCTATCCCTACCTCCGTTTGAACTTAGAACAATCAAAATGAATAGGAAGTAATTATGATTAGTTCAATGTCAAGCTGCATACAATTTACATAAAATGTCTACGATTTTGAAGAAAATTTGTGAACCCCTGTGGGTATCTATGCCCCAGACTGGCAGGGGCATTTCACTGGAAGGCAGCTCTGATGGGCATTCAGTCCACATGTGTAACCCTGAATGTGCAAGCACCTGTCTTAGCTTTTATGGCCTTAGCTGGCGTCAAACATATGCATTGCGCATGCATGGCCTTGCAACCAGGGCTGTGGAGTCGGAGTCGAACCAACTTTGGGTACCTGGAGTTGGAGGTTTCAATAAACTGAGGAGTCGGATGATTTTTTAACCAAATCCATAGCCTTTGTAAAAATTAGTCGAGAAGTCGGAGTCGGAGCAATTTTGGGTACCAGGAGTCAGAGGTTTCATAAACTGAGGAGTCGGAGTCGGATGATTTTTGTACCGACCCAACAGCCCCGCTAGCAACTCCAATAACGCAAATGGGTGTAATGTACTACACATTCTTAATGGATTGTGGCATTATAGATGCCAATTGGCATCTGGGTGTTTTTATGGTCCAGAATAATTGAAGCCTCCTCCTTAGACCCCCTTTCCACGAGCAATTGACAGGCAGTGAAAAGCCTTTGAAACACTCACAACTGCTTGCTGCTGCCTGTTAACTGCTCACTGCTGCCTGGTAACTGCTTGCTGAGCACACAGTTCAGCTGCCCGTGGAAATGAGCCCTAATGCTAGGTACACACAATGAGTTTTGTTTCGGTCGTTTTTCTGTCCAATTGATTCTCCGCTTTCCGCTGGATTCTCTTATCTTTTCTTATCAATTTCTATTCACTTCTATGAGAAATTGACCATCAAAACGATCGGAAATAATATCAGACATGTCACAATTTATCTATCGTACCATCTATCGGCCGAAAAAACATATGGTGTGAACCTAGCATTACTGCTTTAAGTGCTGATCGATCTGACCAACTCGACTGTACTTGAAGTTCTGGTGCCTGTGTATTATTTCCTTCCCTGACCCTGCCTGTTCGTCTTGTTTTGTCTTCTGCTCCTGACTAGGGATAGTAAATGAGATGCAATTCTCTACCAGTGACAGCTGACGGGCATGAGACTGACCAACACTTGCCTTCACCCATGCTGCTGAATAATAGTGAGTTCTTTTTTTTTCCTTTAAAGGAGTACTGTAGGGGGGTAAGAGGAAAAAGAGTTGAACTTACCCTTCTAATGGTCCCCTGCAGACATCCTGTGCCCACGCAGCCACTCACAGATGCTCCAGTCCCCATCTCCAGTTCACTCCTGGAATTTCCGACTTTAAAGTCGGAAAACCACTGAGCCTGCACGCCCGCGCTCCCACTAACGTCACCAGAAGTGTACTGCGCAGGCTATAGTACTGTCTCCCGATACAACCAATGAAAATATGGATAAACGGTATCTCAGGTCTGTAAAGTACCTGCACATTAGCCGGTGCCTGGTCTCAGCTGGACTGCCTGTACAGCGCATAGGACATCAATAATAGAAAAGAGACGGCACACCACTGGCTCTGCAAAATTTGCTGTGTATTGGCGAACAAACACTACATGTTACGGATCATCGATCCTTCATCAGGTGTATAACAACAGTGAAATGAGTACAACCTCATATAAATACACAATCAGGTTTGAGCCACCACACCCTTATCAGCTCCACCCACCAAAACATTTAACCCCCTGATCCCAAGTACATAGTTTCATTATGATTAAGTCCCATTAAAACAACCTAGGTCATATGGCACTCCATGTTGGCTACCAAAAAAATGTCCATCAAGACTGACCGTACTTTCTGGCACTTCCCCTCGAGGACTGCCACAGAACCACCTGTGAAAAAACATGGGGTTATAAATAACAAGCCTATTATCTACAAAACGCATCCTATATGGCACTTTGTGACCAACTATTAGTATAAGTAAGTTACAAAAAACATTTTAGAGGCAGCCTTTCATTCATGCCTCTAGGAGTCACTACATCCAAATTGTGGATCCATCTTGATTCACGTTGTTTTAATAATTTCTCTTGATTTCCTCCTCTTTTGGAGGTAGCTATAGCCTCCAACACACACCACCTCAGTTGCGCAGCATTATGACCCGCAGAAAAAAAGTGTCTAGCCACTGAGGTATCATAACTTTTTCGTTCACCCTCAGCATACCTGGTGATGGCCCTTTTGTGTTCTTGTATGCGGGTCCTGACAGCTCTAGTGGTCTCTCCCACATACATGAGGCCACACGGGCACATCAGCCCGTATACCACCCATGTAGTGGAGCAATAGTGCCTGCCTTTAATGGGAACCTCTTGACCCGTGTGTGGGTGACCAATCTTCTCCCCCCTGATGATGCCACTGCATACATTGCAATTGAGGCAAGGGTAAGTCCCCGCCCTCCCTGTGGTTGTGTTTACAATGCTGGGGGAAGTGTCTGTACGTCTCACCCTGTCATAAACAGTCCTACCTCTTCTTATAGAAAAGAGAGGCTCCTCACCAAATAATGACCCTAACTCCCTGTCATTTCTTAACATAGGCCAAAATCTCCGTACTGTTTTTTTGATCAGCTCTGTGTTTTTGCCCAAATTCATAACAAAAGGGACCCCTTTCTGTTGCCCCCTATGGGTTTTGCTGGTTAACAGGGTAGACCTACTAATTGCCTTTACTTCATCATTGACTGCTGCGAGATGGTGTGCGTTGTAGCCTTTCCGTGTGAACTTGGCGGTCAATTCTTGACCAGCCTTCACGTAATCCTCCTCTCTGGTGCATATGCGTCTGGCCCTGAGGAATTGCCCCCTTGGTATGGCTTTTTGCAAAGATTTTTCGAAATTCTGAACAAGTGCAGCATAGACGTCATGGTGCTTACCATTGAACGACTGCAGGTTCACCTTATCAAACTCAGAGGTGAGATCAGCAACGCAGATGACAAACTAAAAAACAGCACTAACCTGGAGGAATACAATGAGATGTTGCTGGAGATTGAGGATAGTATAAACGCAGAAAAACGCACGCTGGCCACAAGGAAACAGATGAAGTTGAAACGCGATGCCGATGACTATAGTGCAGATCGCGTTTACTCCTGGAAAGATGAGAGGAGGAGAGTGCGCGGCGGGGCCCCCACCGCGAGAGGAGTATCCGGAGGTGATGCTGAGGGGAACCAACACATTGGTTCCGGGAAGGCAGTGTATCCGGGCGGACGGGGCAGAGCTGACGCACTTCCGGTTTCCGGACAGAGATACGGACAGAGATACGGAGGTCGCCGCAGAGGAACCCGGAGTAGAGGCAAGCCGCGAGGCGGTAGAGAGAGAGGTCGGCCAAGCCGGTACGAAAGGGGATGGGACACTGCAGAGTCTATGACTGATGACTCCGACCAGCAGGATTTTCGAGAGGCCCGCGCTCCCATTACAGGGGGCGCGTCAGAAGATGCAGGGCAAAGAGGAGCCAGTTCAGCCCCCAGCAGATCGAACGTATGCCAGCAGAGGGACTATTACCAGCTGAGGAAAAGAACCTAGGCCAGGTGAGCAACATCATAAACATTTCCTCTTATAACCTTGACCCAATGGAACTATCTGTTTTGGAGAAAGGATTGGGGTTTGTGCCCACCCATCTTGACAGCATGTTTGAGTGGGAAGTGGACTGGTTCAGATTTATACGGAGGCTAAAATTGAAGGCCTTTTTCAAAGACAGTTCGCCTGAGAGTGGGACTGACAATAGATTGTCTAGGTACACGCAGCGGTCTGATTGGTCCCCTGATGAGGAATTTCCAGCCATTCAAAACTTTGAAAAAGCGGTCAGACAGGAAATCATTAGGAACTGGGACAGTAGCAGATACATCCATCCCAATTTAACTGCAACTCAGAATGCAGCTTTAAAGCGGCTAGCTGATAATGCTGACATTATAATCACCAAGGCAGATAAAGGGGGGGCAACTGTGATACAGGATGTTAGTAGCTATCTTAGAGAGGGCTTTAAACAGGTGCAGAATGAATTACATTACATTAAATGTGATGATGACCCTACTGTGATTGTAAAAGGAAAGGTGGATCGGTTATTGTCTGCAGCAGTGGAGGATGAGGTGATTGATACAAAGCTGGCCAAGAGCCTGACAGTTGAACATCCCAGTATACCTTTGTTATATCTATTACCGAAGGTCCACAAGCAGCTTACTGACCCCCTTGGGCGCCCAATTGTGTCCAGTAGGGGGTCAGTATTGTACCCGTTGGCAGGTTTTTTGGATATGCATTTACAAAGGGTTGTTAATTCATTTCCTCATTGCCTAAAAGACACCACGGATTTATTGGTGAGGCTGGAGGCATTGAATGAGGTACCAAGCGATATCATATTTTGCAGTCTTGACATCCAAAGCCTCTTCACAGCAATACCTCAGGATGAGGCTATTGCTGTCATTGAAGATAAGCTACTAGAAACCAGTCTCCCTAATGGGATGGTATATTTCTTGGTAGATTGTTTGGAACTCATTCTCAAGTCCAATTATTTCAGGTTCCACAATGATTTTTACATACAGCGTCAAGGGGCAAGCATGGGATCTCCGGCTGCTCCCTCTATTGCTAATATATTCGTTGAATCATTGGAGCGCACTATGTTTTTGTGTAATCCAAAGCTTAATGGATATATTTACCAGTATTTCCGGTTTGTCGATGATATATTACTTCTGTGGAGGGGTCCAGAGGAGTTGCTCCATGAGATGGTGAATGAAGCTAACGCAATGCACTCGACGATGAAGTTTTCCCTGGAAGTATCCAGGGATGTTATAAATTTTTTGGATGTGTCCCTTGGTGTTGCTGACGGTCGGTTTGCCACCAAGTTGTTTCGGAAACCTACAGACCGCAACAATCTATTGCGGTCTGATAGCCACCACCCAAGACATGTGGTTAAAGCCATACCAAGGGGGCAATTCCTCAGGGCCAGACGCATATGCACCAGAGAGGAGGATTACGTGAAGGCTGGTCAAGAATTGACCGCCAAGTTCACACGGAAAGGCTACAACGCACACCATCTCGCAGCAGTCAATGATGAAGTAAAGGCAATTAGTAGGTCTACCCTGTTAACCAGCAAAACCCATAGGGGGCAACAGAAAGGGGTCCCTTTTGTTATGAATTTGGGCAAAAACACAGAGCTGATCAAAAAAACAGTACGGAGATTTTGGCCTATGTTAAGAAATGACAGGGAGTTAGGGTCATTATTTGGTGAGGAGCCTCTCTTTTCTATAAGAAGAGGTAGGACTGTTTATGACAGGGTGAGACGTACAGACACTTCCCCCAGCATTGTAAACACAACCACAGGGAGGGCGGGGACTTACCCTTGCCTCAATTGCAATGTATGCAGTGGCATCATCAGGGGGGAGAAGATTGGTCACCCACACACGGGTCAAGAGGTTCCCATTAAAGGCAGGCACTATTGCTCCACTACATGGGTGGTATACGGGCTGAAGTGCCCGTGTGGCCTCATGTATGTGGGAGAGACCACTAGAGCTGTCAGGACCCGCATACAAGAACACAAAAGGGCCATCACCAGGTATGCTGAGGGTGAACGAAAAAGTTATGATACCTCAGTGGCTAGACACTTTTTTTCTGCGGGTCATAATGCTGCGCAACTGAGGTGGTGTGTGTTGGAGGCTATAGCTACCTCCAAAAGAGGAGGAAATCAAGAGAAATTATTAAAACAACGTGAATCAAGGTGGATCCACAATTTGGATGTAGTGACTCCTAGAGGCATGAATGAAAGGCTGCCTCTAAAATGTTTTTTGTAACTTACTTATACTAATAGTTGGTCACAAAGTGCCATATAGGATGCGTTTTGTAGATAATAGGCTTGTTATTTATAACCCCATGTTTTTTCACAGGTGGTTCTGTGGCAGTCCTCGAGGGGAAGTGCCAGAAAGTACGGTCAGTCTTGATGGACATTTTTTTGGTAGCCAACATGGAGTGCCATATGACCTAGGTTGTTTTAATGGGACTTAATCATAATGAAACTATGTACTTGGGATCAGGGGGTTAAATGTTTTGGTGGGTGGAGCTGATAAGGGTGTGGTGGCTCAAACCTGATTGTGTATTTATATGAGGTTGTACTCATTTCACTGTTGTTATACACCTGATGAAGGATCGATGATCCGTAACATGTAGTGTTTGTTCGCCAATACACAGCAAATTTTGCAGAGCCAGTGGTGTGCCGTCTCTTTTCTATTATTGATATAGTACTGTCTCCGCCTGCGCAGTACGCTCCTGGTGACATTAGTGGAAGCTAGTGCGCGGGCATGCAGGCACAGTGGTTTTCCGACTTTAAAGGGATACTGTAGGGGGGTCAGGGGAAAATGAGTTGAACTTACCCGGGGCTTCTAACAGTCCCCCGCAGACATCCTGTGTTAGCACAGCCACTCACCGATGCTCCGGCCCCGCCTCCGGTTCACTTCTGGAATTTCAGACTTTAAAGTCTGAAAACCACTGCGCCTGCGTTGCCGTGTCCTCGATCCCGCTGATGTCATCAAGAGCGCACAGCGCAGGCCCAGTATGGTCTGTGTCTGCGTAGTACACTCCTGGTGACATCAGCGAGAGCGAGGACACGGGCGTGCAGGCGCGGTGGTTTTCTGACTTTAAAGTCAGAAATTCCAGAAGTGAACTGGAGGCGGGCCGGAGCATCGGTGAGTGGCTGCGCCAACACAGGATGTCTGCGGGGGACCATTAGAAGCCCCGGGTAAGTTCAGCTCATTTTCCCCCGACCCCCTACAGTATCCCTTTAAAGAGAACCCGAGGTGGGTTTGAAGAATATTATCTGCATACAGAGGCTGGATCTGCCTATACAGACCAGCCTCTGTTGCTATCCCAAACCCCCCTAAGGTCCCCCTGCACTCTGCAATCCCTCATAAATCACAGCCACGCTGCTGACAAACAGCTTGTCAGAGCTGGCTGTGTTTATCTCTATAGTGTCAGTCTGCTGCTCTCCCCGCCTCCTGCAGAACTCCAGTCTCCGCCTGCATCCCTTCCCTCCCTGCTGATTGGGGGCAGGGACCGGAGCTATGCAGGAGGCGGGGGAGCAGCTGAGACTGACACTACAGATGTAAACACAGCCTCACAGCATGGCTGTGATTTATGAGGGATTGCAGAGTGCAGGGGGACCTTAGTGGGGTTTGGGATAGCAACAGAGGCTAGGCTGTATAGGCAGATCCAGCCTCTGTTTGCAGATAACATTCTTTAAACACACCTCGGGTTCTCTTTAAAGTCAGAAATTCCAGAATTGAACTGGAGGCGGGGACTGGAGCATCTGTGAGTGACTGCGCGGATACAGGACGTCTGCGGGGGACCATAAGAAGCTCCGGGTAAGTTCAACTCATTTTCCCCCGACCCCCTTACAGTATTCCTTTAAACACATTCTTCTGTTTTACTGTGGATTGTCATTTAGAACTGTGGTCACACTTTAACAGCCAAATGGACATGTATTATCGTATTGTGCCGGCCCAGCAGAACAAGGGCACATGAACACCTTTATTCTACTGGGCTGTGTGAACCGTATTTGTGCATGCATGCCAAGTATGGACAAGCTTGTACACAAAAAAGTGTTGTGCAAGCAGAGGCAGTAGCAAAGTAGCAAATACAGTACCAATACTGTGGGCCGTAGTGTGCAAGTTTAGCTTGAACTAGTGGACATGACCAGGAAGTGACCGTTGGTCTATGAGGTTTCACGCCAAGTCCCCTCAACTAGTGTCCATTTTTAAAGGTTCCATAAACATTTCAGTTATTTATTTCCTATTAATACAAAGCAAATTTAGATACGAAGACTGAATGAAAACTAAAAAGAGGTATAACTGATAAAGAAAATGTCAAAAGAGAAACACTCTCTACTCAAGAAAAACAGATGAGAGACAGGGGTGCAACTAGAGAGGAGCAGCCCCTGCAACTGCAGGAGGGCCCCAATTACTAACCCTTCTTTTTTCTGGTACTCCAGATCAGGTTTTCTTTGTGGCTATGCATATTGGTGTGTAGATCCTGATGGCCACACTTTTATGACCCATGCATGATAATTCTTTATGTTGTGATAGCCAAGAAGGGAAGAGTTGTGAACATTAAGGGGGCCCATCATAGTTTTGCTTGGGCATGATTTGTAGTTACACCCCTGATGGGAGATATGGAATAAAAAAAAAAATCTGTATAAATGCAAGTGCTGTACAGGGCCAACACCGCATCTGCACCTGGAGTGGGGCTGTCATAAGAAAGTCTATCCTATCTGCGCCTTCTCTAAACTGTTAGCTCATAGTATAGCTTAGGTATACCTAGAGCCGGGACGTCCTCCAGCACCCAAGGCTGAGACACCAAAGTGCGCCCCTCCATCCCTCCCACCCCAGCTGTCACACACTGATTGCTATTAGACTAAAAGGCGCTCCAGGGCCCACAACACCTTAATCTCTAGGTATCGGGCTTGCAGTGACTGCTATGTAACCCCATTTCTTATTTCTCTCTGCTTCAAACACAATAGAGGAATGATAGCTGAGTGAGTTGTGCGCCCCCTCCTACACTGCGCCCCGAGGCTGGAGCCTCTCTCGCCTCTGCCTTGGCCCTCATACCTCCCAACTTTTTGAGATAAGGAGGGACACTGAAGCCATGCCTCTGCCACACCCCTAACCACACGCTCAGTCACACATACCATAAAGATTTCACAGGAAAAATGTTTTTTAATTCAAATCACACTGGTCCTTTCTATCCTGGTGTATTTCCATTCATATTAACATGTGAAAATAACAAATATAGCAATTTAAAGTATGGGATAAAGTTCATAGTCAACTAAACACATTTTTAGCAAAAAATAAATACATATATCTACATAGATCTGTGCATCAGCCCTGAAACAGTGAAAAATGAGGAGGAACGAGGGACAAAGGGATAGGGTTCCCAAAGAGGAACTGTCTCTCCAGAAGAGGGAAGGCTGGGAGATATGGCATACATAGACAACAACGTCTTGTCAGGCTGCCAGCCTATTATGCAGAATACCTATCTGTCCCTCTCTACCCCAACTCTATGGTACAGAGTAGTCAACGCTACGACGCTTTTACATTTGACGTCTCTCCACTTTTAAGGCGGACGCTCGGTCCTCCCACACAAACTCTATGGTGCCTGCTGACGCGGCGCGCCTCCGTTGGTTGACGGCGTCTGCTGACGTCAGAATCTGGCAGAGAGCTGAGACAGAGACATGTGACCCGGAAACTGACATAGACGGAGCTGAGTGATCCCTGGAAGGTGCTGGCTCCGGGAGAGACAGTTACAAGCGGTTGGGTCTGCAGGGAGACGCTCCATGGGAAGTCACTGAGAGGGCAGGAGACAGCCAGCCCATCATGTGGCACCTGCAGTTCTGAAGCCACCCAGGACAGAGAGGCTGCAAGAGGAAACCATCGGCTGGCCTCTCTTTACTTGACCACAGGGTGAGGTAGAGACAGCCTGACTTGGAGCATCTGCAATACTGAAGGCAACCAGGAGACAGAGAACAAGAAGAACTTCTTCATGGGATAAAGACAGCCTTGCTTGCAATAGACAGCCTTACTTGGGGTATCTGCAATACTGAAGGCATCCAGGACAGAGGGATTGCACCAGGACAGAGGGATTGCACCAGGACAGAGGGATTGCACCAGGACAGAGGGATTGCACCAGGACAGAGGGATTGCACCAGGACAGAGGGATTGCACCAGGACAGAGGGATTGCACCAGGACAGAGGGATTGCACCAGGACAGAGGGATTGCACCAGGACAGAGGGATTGCACCAGGACAGAGGGATTGCACCAGGACAGAGGGACTGCAAGAAAAATACACAGAGGGGCATCTCTTTACTTATCCACAGGGTGGGATTGAGACAGCCTTGCTTGTAATAGCCTAACTTTGGATACCTGCAGTACTAAAGGCATCCACAGAGAGTAAGGAGGAATACTGACTTATCTTCAGAGTGGACTAAAGACAACCCGGTGTACACTGTGACAGCAATAGATAGCTTATTCTGGGCCATCTGCAGTACCGGAAACATCCAGGACAGACTTCAAGGAAAACGATCGACATATCTCAATAGTGTTTAATAGAGGCAACTTTGCATACACTGTGACACCAATGACAGACCAACTTGGGATTTCCACAACATTAGAGACATCCAGGCGGTAAGAAAGAGCGTAATCTTTTCATATAGAGACAGCCTGGCTTACACTGTGACAGCACACATACCTACCACCTTAGGAAGATTTGTAAAACCAAAGACATCCTGGAGAGAGTAAGATGAAAAGCTGATGTTTCTTCATATACCTCTTCATAGAGTGAGCTAGAGATAACCAAACTTACACTGCAACAGCAATAGAAAGCCAGTCTGCAGTATGAGGCAGAGATAAACAAGACATCTGAGCATGACATTTTTTTTCTTCTTCTTCACATATGAAACACTTTCAAGGGCCTGGCCTGGCTTGACTGAAATTTGATGACCCATCAGAGAGACCTTGGCTGAGACATGTAGAGATGAAGTGCGAGAAACGACAGCAACAGTTTACTATTCCACACCAACCTGCTAGGTGTGATTCATTCCCCCATTCCAGGCTGCACTTATAACTTCCCCCTGATTGGTCTATGAGGGAGCAAAGCAACCCTAATAACACAGACTGACAGTTATCTTACCAGTAAAGAAAATGACCCACCAGATTGCAAGCCTCTGATGATCTGCATGTAAATAATATGCATTTCACGGAGCAGATTTTGCACTGAAAGAGGACTTGAAAATTGTTGAGGCAAATAGGCACAGGTACCTTAAATGTGCTGTGTTATAAAGAAATGCCAGATTATGAATTAAAGGCAATTTTTTTTTTGCAGTACAGAGTTGATGCTGCTTTGATAACTTGATTTGTAAAGTTGAAAGACAATAGCTTGGAGTTAGCCCACTGTTTGTTTTTTTGTTTTGTTCCCTTTTTTATACAGATGACACACATAAACATCCATTTATTTGCAGGTTTCTTATGGTGCAGGGGTTAAGGATGGCTACAGTTGCTGGGTAGATAGCCTGTGATTATGGAGATGCCTGCAGTCTTGGAAAGTGCAAATTTGCCCTCTCAGGAGTCACCCAAACACCAGGACTGTGCAGAAAGTGCCGGTGACTCCTGCTGCTCAGAGGAAGCTTCTAGCAATGGGACCTGCTCAAATGAAAACACTAAACTTGAGGATGGCACATTGGACACTATTGATGTACCCGCACAAAATGACAAAGAGGAAATAAAGACTTCTTCTCTTACAGAAAGCACAAGAGAGGTCCCGGATATTGACAAAACTTTGGTGGACCAATGTACTGCAGAAAATGACCTGGGACCGACCCAGGAGATGTCTTCCAATGATTCATTACCAATAAGCCAGAATTCTGAAACCTTGCCTCACAGGACAGAAGAGGCACCTTCCAGTCCAGACAGCTCAGCTGAAGCAAAAGTTGATGTAGTAGAGGTGCCTCAGTCCACTGAGGGAACAGACCAAGAGAGCTCTGGTAGTAAGGCTCTAGAGGGAGGAACACAAGGGGAGGACAATGGGCGCAACAAGCTTGGCCCCAAGAGGGTCACCTTTCCATGTGATGATGACATTGTATCAGGTGCCCTAGAACCCAAAGATCCTTGGAGACATGGTGAGGAATTCTTTTACTTTGTATTGGAATGTGATAAATTGTTTTCATGTTTGTGGTTTTAAGGTAACCCTGCCATGCTTAGAATACAAATGTTGCTATTGCTTCTAAAAGTTGCTAGTTACATCTTGGCAATACTGGTCTCCTGTCAGTAATGCAAGGTATTGTGACCTTCCACCTTCATTTTCTTGATCTGCATACTTTTTCCAAGTGAGTGTCTCAGGGAATGTTGTAAACCGTGCAAACAGTGAGGTGACTGGTATTTTCATGAGGTTAGGTGTTGAGGTCTCAGTAGTTCTCTCAGGGCTGGTCTACCTTAAATTAAAACTGAAGCTAGGAAAAAAAAAAGGTTGTAATGCGTTTCGCATATATAAATTGTATATGCGTTTTGCATGTTTATTTATTTTTTTTATTCATTTTATGCAAATCATTAGGAAGTCAACAGGAAGCGGAAATACATCAATAAACTGTTTTTTTTTTTTTTCCGCATACAAAACGTATAAAAAGCGCACCAGAATGCAATTCCTCTGCATCACCATTGACTTTTATTATGTGCATTTTAGATAAGTTTTTGGAAAAATATGAAGCAAGACCAGCGTTTTTAAAAACGCACATTGCAGAACGCAAACATATGCACTTTTTTCATGCGCCCATTGACTTGCATTATGTGCATTTTTTTCCGCAACGCTAGCGCTTTTTTTTTCTTTGCATATCTTCAGGATGTGCTGGTCATTCTTTGCCAACCAGTACATGTTTTGCTTAGTGCACCATCACAGTTAGAGGTGAAAATTGAAATTGTGAGCCTTTTTGTTATGCTATACTGTATTAGTGCAGTTCAGGGACCAGTGAGGGGATATGTAAACTGTGGTTTTCAGTCAAAAGTACATCTTTTTAATTTTTTTGATATACCATCTAAACTCGGATTCGTGAAACAAGATTTTTGTCCAACATTACTGCAATCACTTTTTGAGGGAGGAGGGATCACCCTTGTGTCTGCGGAACCACAAATGATTCTCCACAAGTGTTTTTCTGCACAATGTTTGCATTTTAACAGTAGCCAGTGGTTTCAATGAGGAACCACATGTGTTGTGTGGAAAAGTAGTGCAGTTTTTTTTTTTTTTTATTTCATGCTATACAGAATCGCAGATGTACCTTGGAAGCACAGTGGACTCATAGGAAAGCATTACTTGTGTTTTCTCTTAGAAAACCTTTAAAGGACACCCAAGGCGAAAACAAATTAATGAAATAAACGATTGTATCTATCTTCCTTTTTTCCTAAAAATGACTTTTTAAGATATTCCAGTTTTTTATTTTGTTTAAATCTATTTTTTAAGTTTTTTTTTGTGTTTTTTTTTTTTTAACTGTTTTATTGTTTTTGCTCAATGACCCATTCATTGAAGTATGCCAGAGCAAAAAAAAATAATGTATGAACTATTGAGCCTTTTTTATCTCTTTCCTGCTCTCAGAAGCCATTTTCTGCTAGGAAAGTGTTTTATAGTTGGAATTTCTTATCAGGGAGGGTCACACTGTAGTCATTTACGTACATACCTGATATTTAACTCCTTTCAGACAGTGAAAGAAAAAAGGAACACAGCATAGTTATCTATCTCATCAGGTCACGTCACCTCGGGTATCCTTTAGGCAGCATTAAAAGCTTGGGCTATGCCAGGGTTGCCACATTGTGTGACCCCCGCCTCAATGTTCTGTATTCCCTTGATAAAGGTATGTGCTGATGAATGATACAGCAGGACACAGCACCCAGCAATGATATTCAATTGGAGCAAACTTGTTTTTTCTCTACTTTAATAGACCAGAGAAAATGCGGCAGAGAAAAATATTTATTCAGTTTTTATAGCTTTGAAGTGTTGTGTCCACCTCTGGGCGCTGGGCAAACTATGGCCAGCATGTGCTGCAAATTTGGTCCACCCCTTTATGCACCACGCCATTGTCCCTCCTCCCCCACTAACAAAAGAGCAGGTCAGTCAGCTGCAGCCTAGTGACATGTATGTACAGCACTTAGCCCTGACTGTTAGATCCCTATGGACGACAGGTGTGTGTGTCTAGGTTCACTTGTAAGGAATTTGGAGTGAGAAGAATTCAGAAAATACTTAACTGCTACACACATTTCCAAAATGCAATTTACCTGACTGCTGGGCTGATCTTTTGGTTTCTGTGTTGTCTGAGTCGCACACCTGCTACAAGCATGCAAGTAGGAAAGTCACAACACACGATGTGCATATTTGTTCTGGGTCACTGAGTCAGAATGTATTGGAGGCAGAGGATCAGTACATCATCCAGACAAATAGTATTGTCAGCAATGACCCCTTCCATTCCTCTGTCTTCAGCCTTCCTATGAAATAGAACATACAGTCAAAACCTTTTTTCTTAATTTTAGATTGTGTGGAGAAGTTTACTATTATTTTTTTCTCTGTATTCTTGAGAAGATTGCTTCTACTCTCGGAGTCTTGGCAGAATGTGAGAGGAATTTCCTCCCCAAAAAATGAATGTCAGATCTCTGACATTTGTTTACACATTTCTAATGCCTGGTACACACAATGTAATTTTCTATCCGATTGATGATCGAATTGATTATTTCCGACAGGTTCAATCTGATTTCTGATCGTTTTCCTGATCAATTTTCCAATCACGTCTATACAAAATCGATTAGAAAAACAAATGGAAATCAGATCGGACCTGTCTGAAATAAATGGTTCAACCGTCGATCTGACGGAACGTTGTGCACCAGGCATTATGCTAGGTATACACCTTGCAATTTACCGTCCAAGCGAAGGGTCTAACCAATAATTTCTGGCATCTCGTATTTGCTCCCAGTTAATAATGGGATCTATTTTCTGATCCCTACTGCACAAAATCGATCCTCTTATCGATCAGGAGCAAATTTGACATTTGGGAAATGATTGGTTAGACCTGTTGATCTGACTGGAAATTGCATGGTATGTACCTAGCATAAAGATGGACATACACTGGTAGATTGCCATACTATATGGCAAACAGATCAATCCCTCTGTGATCTATATCTGATCAGAGAGGATTTGAATTATTCCCCCCCCCCCCATCCCTCATCCATCCATACACTGCCCACATATTGGCACATGCAATGCTATAGGCCAGTGATGGCTAACCTTGGCACTCCAGCTGTGGTGGAACTACAAGTCCCATGAGGCATTGCAATACTCTGACAGCTCTAAGCGTAACTCGGGGAGGCAGAGGCATGATGGGGTTTGTAGTTTTGTCACAGCTGGAGTGCCAAGGTTAGCCATCACTGCTATAGGCCATCGATTTAGCACTGCTCCCCTGCCCTTTCCACTCTACCGAAATGTATCATCCAAGCAGGGCTGTGGAGTCTGAGTTGGAGTCTGGGCAATTTTGGGCACCCGGAGTCACATGATTTTTTTTACAAAATCCACAGCCCTGGTAAGTATTAGACTAAGGAGTCGGAGTCTGAGCAATTTTGGGTACCCGGAGTCTGAGTTGGAGTCGTGGTTTCAGAAACTGAGGAATTGGATTCGGAAGATTTTTGTACCGACTCCACTGCCCTGCATCCGAGTAGTAATTTTGATCCATTTTTGCAGCGAAACTCATTCCATCACTGATGATGGGCAGATTCAGTAATGATGATTGAATCTGCTGGTAAAAATCGATGTGTGTATGGCCTGTTTACTCTGTTTGGTCACATCTCACAAAAAAAAAAAAATTTGGCGATCCACTTTAAAATTACAAATTTCCATTTTTATTTTATTTTTTTGTTTACTTTGTTTTATGTTCTTTAGGGACCAATTTCTAGATCTCATATCCTTGGATCATCTACAAGTCACCCCTTTTAGATTACCATATTTATAAACAGGGCTGTGGAGTCGGTACAAAAATCATCCAACTCCCACTCCTCCGTTTATAAAACCACCAACTTCGACTCCAGGTACCCAAAGTTGCTCCAACTCCTCAACTCCACAGCCCTGTTTATAAAATTGTTAAAATGAGGCAGTCTGTTTTTTGCCTTGGTCACCTCCCGTCATTATGCAGGTTGCCATTGTAAAGCTTTATTCTCTTGAACTAAGCCTTGGATCGGAAGTTACAGTATTCCATCAGAAAAAAAGGAGGCTCCGATTACTGCATTTACTGCAATGGTTCAGCACTTTTTATGATGGAGAGCCACAACAAAGTGGCAAACTGATGTTTGAGGAAAAACACCTTGTTTTCCACTCTTTGAAGCAAATATTGTGCTCTTCTGTTTTATGATCATAATATGGCAGTCAGGCTGATCACCCCTTTATGAATACAGCAATGCCTGAAGACAGTTAAGGAGAGACAGCAGATAAGGGAGAACTGATCACCTCTCTTGTAACTCATCACGCATTTATATGGCGCTTACATCTTCTGGCTATAATGTTACATCACCAACTGTCCTTCAGAGTAGTTCACAAGCTAAGCCCTACTATAGTCATAAGGCTCATACACACGCCTGACTAAAGTCGTCTGAGGCGGCCGGTAACGACCATCTATACAGCGGCCCCCAACCCTCAGGTGATCTGCCCAACGGCCAATCGCATTGTTCACGCCGCGTCCTCGTCTGCCGTGTGATATCCTGCATACGCCGCTCTGTCATGCCTTCGCCTCCCCGCATAGCAACACAGCAGGTCGTCAGCTACATAGATGACTTGCGTCTGTGCAGCCTGTCGCCCAAGGTCGTCAGGTCCTGATCACCAATGAGATCATCCATCAAAGCTGTGTATGCACTTATACTCTACTGTCTACCATAGAGTAAGACCAATATACAGTATATGTGGAGATGTGCTGAAACAACAGCACTTTTATGGTATTCAGACGATCACTGGGTGTATTAATTGACCATACACGGGTGATTGGAATTCATTTAGGTAAATGATCGATTGAGGTGCATAATCCATTTAGGCAAGCGATCGATTACTCTCATAACAAAATTTGATTGGAGTATAATAATCGGTAAACTGTGCAGAACCAGATTATCTCCACCAGAATTCACCAGGCATCAAAAATGGTACTGCTTGTTTTGTATTTTCCAGTATGGATCCCTACCACTTCAGCAGCAGCGTGCACAATGAATTTACAGCTGCCTCCAATGACTCTCAGTTGATAACTGTCTAAAACCTATATAGGAAATGTGAGTCAGGAAAGTGAGGGCTAGTAGATCACTGGCAGATTTAAAGGACAACTGAAGCGAGAACAATATGGAGGCTGCCATATTTACTTCCTTTTAAACAATACCAGTTGCCTGGCAGCCCTGCTGATCTCTTTGGCTGCAGCAGTAGCTGAATCGCATACCTGAAACCAGCATGCAGCTAATCTTGTCAGATTTGACAATGTCAGTAACACCTGATCTGCTGCATGCTTGTTCAGGGTCCATGGCTAAAAATATTAGAGGCAAAGGATCAGCAGGATAGCCAGGCAACCAGTATTGCTTAAAAGGAAATACATATGGTAGCCTCAATATACATCTTGCTTCATTTGCCCTTTAAATGATTGACTATTCCAAAAAACATGATCTCCATATATATGACTTCGATGCTTCAAGTGAGCACACTGCATATTATTTGACTTGGGATCAATTAGATCGTCCATGCTTCTGAAATCCATGGTCCTTTTTATTTTAAACCCACACTACGCTAATGGATGTTTTTAGATTACATAAATGTTTGATATGTCCGACTTAGGGTGCCCATGCACTTATCGAAAGTCTCGGCTGCAAAGGCTCTATCAAGTGTGCGGCAGAAACGGTGTTTGGTTTTGAAGGCCCAAAGCCCTGTAGTAAAAGATATGAACACCTTGATTCGGTTTTGCTCGAGAAAAGTGCATTTAGGAAAAATAATCAAAAGCATGTTTACAAATATTTAGAGCTCGTTCACACCACGTTTTGCTCTTTTTTTTTTTAGTGTTGGCGATTTAAAAAAATCACTAGTGCAATGAATCCTTATAGGATAGTTCATATCTGAGCATTTTGTCAGCTTTCCGCTCAGCAAAGCGCTGTATGTACCATTTTTATGGCGATTTTGCTACGATAGAAGGTATAGGAAAAGCGCAAAAGGCTCACAAAATCGATTTGTGGGGGGATTGCGTTCACGCTTTTAAGAATAAATGCATTGTATGTATTTTTCTCTGGGTCAAATAGTTCACTTCCTGACTTGCGTCAGGAAGGGAAAAAACAAAGCGCTCTGCAAAAGTGCTTTACAAAAAATCGTAACGCGAAGGTAAGTGTCGGGAGGAAGGAATAAAAATCGCTCACAAAATCGCAAAACGCAATTTTAGCCATTTATTTAGGAAAGGGTTCTTTACAGTAAGAGTGATTAAGATGTGGAATGCATTGCCACAGGAAGTCGTTATGGCAAACTCTATACCTGCATTTAAAGGGGGCTTAGATGCTTTCCTTGCGTTGAAAGACATCCATGGCTACAATTACTAGGTAATGCCTAATGATGTTGATCCAGGGATTTTATCTGATTGCCATCTGGAGTCGGGAAGGAATTTTTCCCTTTAGGGGCTAATTGGACCATGCCTTGTAAGGGTTTTTTCGCCTTCCTCTGGATCAACAGGGATATGTGAGGGAGCAGGCTGGTGTTGTACTTTATACTGGTTGAACTCGATGGACGTATGTCTTTTTTCAACCAAAATAACTATGTAACTATGTAACTATGTGAACAAAGCCTTAGAGGCTATTTTGTATCACATGCATAAACTGCACTTCTGCTATGTAAACAATGGATGAAGTCATATAGTAACCCCTCTACAAAATGTGCCAACAGGCAGATGTAGCGGGAAAAAAAATATGATATGATTGTTTGTGTAGTACAGCTAAGAAATAAAACCTTAGGAGCAGAGACATAAGTCTAATATTGTTTCCAGTACAGGAAGGGTTAAGAAACTCCAGTTGTTATTTATGCAAAAAAGCCATTGAGCTCCATGACTTTCAAAGTCGTAGAGAGCTCTGTCTTCTGAAGCTTGTTATCTCAGCTGTCAGTCACTGTATTTTCTTTTTCTCTCCAGAGGACAGGTCAATAGTTCACTGGGCCGCTCTGTAAAAACATTTAATGCTGAGTAGTATGTTAACTGCAAATATTAGAGAATGATGAAATGTTATAAAAAAACACTATTATAAATAAAAATATAAGAATATTTTCTTTGCTACTAATGGTCTAGTAATTATCCGTACTACACAATGAATTCATTATAACATTTTTTTTTTTATTTTTTTTTTACATTAGTGTCTCTTTAAAGGGAACCTAAACTGAGAAGGATATGGATTTTTCCTTATAAAATAATACCAGTAGCCTGACTCTCCTGCTGATCCTGTGTCTCTAATACTTTTAGCCACAGCCCCTCAACAAGCATGCAGATAAGGTGCTCTGACTGAAGTCAGACTGGATTAACTGCATGCTTGTTTCAGGTGTGTGATTCAGCTGGAGCCAAAGAGATCAGCAAAACTGCCAAGCAAATGGTATTATTTAAAAGGAAACATCCATATCCCTCTCAGTTTAGGTTCCCTTTAACTTAGAGAGAGAGAGCAGTTGGAGGACCTGCTAAGTAAAAGCAAACATAGAACACAGTATAATGATGACTGGAACTACTGTATATACCAGACATGTGCAAAGTCCAGCCCAGGGGCCAAATGCAGCTCTCCGAGCCTTTTCTGGTGGCCCCAAATCTATCTACAGTTGTTGATTCCATGAAGCCCACAAGCTGTAGCTGCGGTGGCAATTTTGTGTCACCACTTTGTCCCCCCCCCCCCTTTCTTGCCTGTAGGCTATTAGCTACCACTGTAGGAGCAGTAGGTACTGATTAGCAGCTGCCACTATGCCAGCAGCAGTAACAGCCACTGAGTAGCAGCTGCCACTGTGATAACTGTGCACGGTATGTGGGTTATTTCCAGTTGAAATTGTTTTATTTGACAAAATTTCACATGAATAATGCACCTAACAACAGTAATCGGCGAAAATGGTGTTTAATTTCGCTAGCTCAGTCCCCTAGCATTCTCAATAATGTCAATATAGCCCTTGGCCTGTAAAGTTTGGACAACTCTGGTATAAATACAGTATGAGGTTTAAACTGTAACTAGGATACTGGAGTAGTGGCAAAGATATTGCTCTAGATAGTTTAGAAGCAATGCTCTTCTTTCAATTGGTATCTATGGATTGTTCATAAAGAATGAGATGAGAAAACTCGCTCTGTTTAACACAAAGTCCAAGCCGCAAAGTCCAAGCTGATGATGTTGAGCTAGAGCGAGGCACGTCCACAGGCAACCATACCTGATGCAGCAATGGCAAAGGGCCTCTGTGACTTTGTACTATTATACAGGGCTGTGGAGTCGGAGTCGTGGAGTCGGGCAATTTTGGGTGCCTGGAGTCGGGAAAAAATGCTCCGACTCCTAATGAATTTGTAACTGTAATTAAAATAGAAAATATGATAAAATGTTCTATTTCTCAGATAATAGTCATTAAAAATAATGTATATATACAGTAATAGCTGTGCTTAGTCCACAAAAATGAAATAAACCATTTAAAATTAGTTACTTGTGCTGCTTCAATAAAGCAGTCCTCGTATTTTTAAGGTCAGATATACATATCTGATTGTGACTGTATATATGATGTGTACACAGGAATCTCTTATATATGTTACGGCCAGAACCCGAAGTTTGGCCACTTCTAGTTCTGGCCGGCCACTTCGGGTTCTGGCCGGCCAATGCGCGAAGTGGCCGCTGCGCTGCGGCCAATGTGGGAAATGGAATGATTCCTCTGACATTAATGTATCTTCTGGCCGCAGCGCAGCGGCCAAACGTAGAACAACTTAGTTCATTTAATGCAATTCAGCCGGCGGCAATGTAACAATTCAAGCCGCCGGCTTTTTCTCTGCATCTCTCTCTCCTTCTCCCCCCCCCCCCCCGCCTCTCTCGCTCTCTCCTATGGGAAGCCCCCCGAAGTCGTTCATCGCGGCAGGGGAATCCTAGTAGGCATCGATTCCTCTCTGAATCGAACCCACTAGCAGCCTTTTCTAAGCGCTAGTGATTTGAAAAAGCTCTTGCTAATGCAATGCTATGGGGGATTTTTATAAAATTGCATCGCTTAAGTGGGATGGGATCACACCCATAGAATTACAATAGCATGAGCTTTTCAAATCACAAAGCGTTTAGAAAAGTGCTCCTAGTGGGTTTCAGACCTGAGAGTTATATGGCGGCTGCCATATTTATTTTTAAACAATACCAGTTGCCTGGCGGTCCTCCTGATCATGTGTCTCTAATACTTTTAGCCATAGACCCAGAACAAGCATATGCAAATAAAGTACTGACTTTACTGGATTGGCCATATGCTTATTCCAGGGTTTTGACTCAGGCACTACGTATGCCTAAAGATCAACAGGACTGCCAAGCAACTGGAATTGCTTACAAGGAAATAAAATATGGCAGCCTCCATACCAATCTCACCTCATGTTCCCTTTAAAGAGAGGGAAGCTTCAGGATGCCATTGAGGCTTCCATTAGTGTCTTCGCTCCTCCCACTGGCGATCGCAGACCCCCCTGCATATCAGGGCCGCACCTCTCTTCTGTGACAAGCGTGGCCATGCATGCACAGTACACGGATTGGCTCCAGCTTACTGCGCAAGCGTTACTGTGTTCACACTGCTACTGCACAGTTGTGCTGATGCCAGAGGAGATGAACAGCTCCGATAAGAATGCCGACTATCCGTTTTCTGCTATTGTGTGGGGGTCCGCAGAAGGCGAGGGGAGACTGCAGAACGCAGAGGGAAGCCTCAATAGGATCCTGTGGCTTCCCTCTCTTTTTAGGTAACTATCTCTTTTTGTACACCAGCTTTAGCTCAGGTACACTTTAAGGGCTCGTTCAAACTAGGGGCGTTTTCGGCCTTTTTTGAAGTGCAGGTGATTTTCAAAATTTTCAAAAAGTGTAGCAGCGTTTTGAGGTTTGTTGCTGGCAGCGAAGACTCTTGACAGCTGAGAACTCTATCTCTGACCTCCAGCTGACACTGCTGACTTGTGTTTTTTCCATGAAAACTTTCAGGAACTATAAGAAGAAATTGTGTGAGATAAAACAGGAAGCAGAAGTGACACACAACATGATGTGTCCTGTTAACTGTAGACTTCTGAAGTCAACAAATGTCTCTACAGTTGTATTTGCAAGTCTGTGGTTGCCTCCTTTAAAGCAGAAGGTATTTGAGATTATTCAGGTCAGAGTGAGCATATGATGTCTCCCACGATGCATCACTGCTGAACATGCAAATTATCCTTTGTTGTGCATGTAAGCTAACCACACCTCCAGAACCGCTGGAATGCAATGTCAGCTTGTTAATTGTACAGAGCCTCAATAATCCAACTTACATACAGACTGTTTTGGATTGGTTGATCCTCATCAGTGCCTGGCATAGGTTAATGTGACTCTTTGGGGTAGGACTAGAAACACCCAGAATCACAGTACCCAGCAAGCTCATGGTGAACCAGAACTCCTAGGAGAGGACAGGGGCTACAATGGTCCAAAAAGCCCTCGTACTAAAATGTTATGCAAAACAAAAGGTTGCCTTCTTACAGGAACTCCTAGGAGTTCAGGTTCACCATGAGCTTTACTTAATTTGAATAACATAAGAAATCAGTAGATTAAATGTATTGTCTGTCTTTGCTGTTGGGTGTGAAAGTACATTGGCAATTCTGATTACCTATAGAGTACTCTTGTGGCCTGTAGATATATTGTAGCCACTTAGTACTTCCCAGGCTGTTGCTGCCACCTTTCCTGGTGACAGAGGGAGGTTTGGGCAGGGTATATATAACTGGAGGAAGCTCTTTCTAGGAAGAGTAAGCTGTAAACAAACTCTGCATGAGAACCAGTGATTGGAAGGAGTATGCCTCAGCCTGTTGTTGTAAGAGCTGTGTTTGGAGGACACTCGGGTTGATCCAAGGTCACTGCCACAGGATCTTTTTTCCTCTTGACATAGGCCTTCCTATTGCTCATAGTATAACGCTGCCTGAGGGACCACTGGAACACTTTTAGGCCTAATTTAAAAGGGACCTGAGGTGTGAGATCTATTGAAGCTGCCATTTTTATTACCTTTTAAACAATACCAATTTTCTGGCAATGCTGCTGATCTTTCTGGTCAGTAGAATGTAAATCACACACCTGAAACAAGCATGCGGCTAAACTTGTCAGATTTGTTATAGACATCTGACCTGCATGCTTGTTCAGGGTCTATGGCTTTACAGGCAGAGGATCAGTAGGACAGCTAGGCGTTGTGCACTATTTAAAAGGAAACAAATATGTTAGCCTCCATATCCCACTCACCTCAGGTTCCCTTTAAACATATGGCCTCAATTCACTAAGATCATGCTGGAGATAAGGCAAGCGAAAACTTACCTCTACACAGTGAGAGAGTTATCTTATCTCTTCATTCCTTAAGTTACCTCCTCTGTGTAGTTATTTTCACACGCAGTTAATTAACAACCTGTCTAGAATTCTGGAGTTATTTTAAAGAGAATCTGTATTGTTAAAATCGCAGAAAAGTAAACATACCAGTGCGTTAGGGGACATCTCCTATTACCCTCTGTCACAATTTCGCCGCTCCTCGCCGCATTAAAAGTGGTTAAAAACCGTTTTAAAAAGTTTGTTTATAAACAAACAAAATGGCCACCAAAACAGGAAGTAGGTTGATGTACAGTATGTCCACACATAGAAAATACATTCATACACAAGCAGGCTGTATACATCCTTCCTTTTGTATCTCAAGAGATCATTATACACAGGCAGTGTGCATAGAGGGGCCAGGAGGGGGGAGATGCATCACAGAACCACAACACTGAAGAACTTGGCAGCCTTCCAGACACAGGCCTGACAAGTCTGACAAGAGAGAGATAAGTTGATTTATTACAGAGATGGTGATAGTAGAACGTGCTGCAGCAAGCCAGAACACATTAGAATAGCTTTTGGAACTTGTAGGATGATAAAAAACAGGATGTAATTTTTGTTACGGAGTCTCTTTAAGGATTGAAGAGTTAACTTAAAGACAGAAAAGTTAACTTTAGGCTTGCCTGAGGTAAAATGTTTCCTGAATACTACATTCCTTATCACCATGGTGATAACTATAGAAACGTTATTAAAAACAGGAGATCAGCTTAGTGAATTGATGCCAAAGTCTCCATGCATTTAAATCCGAAAACGATCAATCCAGCAGTCAAGTTGCCATGACTGTATAAAAAAATGAACTGGCAAGTAATGTTTTACATTTTTCTCTGTAAGGCTACATTCACAGTGGTCTGTTGCGGCGCAGCATGTCCGCTTCGTAATGCGCCTTGCTGCACTGCAACGCACCACCTATACAACGGTCACAGTGCAGCGGGTGCATTGGAGTACAATGGTGCGCAGCATCTTAACGCGGTACATGAAGTGTGTTTACCTCGAAATGTGGGCATTTACAGTATAGTGAAGCATGCTTCCCATTGACTGTATGTTTCACTGAATGCAATGCGTGGATAATATGCGGTGCCACTTTTCCAATTCCTTGCATTTCTGCTGTTACAGGAAATGCACTGTGAATGCAACCTAACTGTTGGCAACAGAGCTAGACCCTGGTTAGCTAATAATTTGTTATTCCTTGGTTTAAATCATACATGTCAAACTCCGGCTCGCGGGCCAAATCTGGCCCTCAGAGCCGTTACATTTGGCCCTCACTTTGCATTATGTGTGGTTACCAGGGAAGCTATATTGGAGGTGAAACCCTAGACCACCAGGGAAGCCATACGAGGGAGGTAGGTAGGTGGAAAGCACTAGACACCAGTGAACTGTATAGGGGATGGTGGGGGACTCTAGACATCTGGAAACTGTATAAAGTAGGGTGTAGCACTAGACACCAGGGAACAGTATAGGGGAGGGAGGAGAGTCACTAGACACCAGGGAACTGCATAGGGGTTGGAGGGGGAGCCGTTAGACATCTGGGAACTTTATAAGAGAGGAATGTGGCCAGTAGACATTGAGGTTGGCCCGCGACTATGGCCCAGTGTACAATTTCGGCCCACTTTGCATTTGAGTTTGACACCCCTGGTTTAAACACTGTGCGATAATACACAAGAAGCATCTAAGGAGGTCATGTTTGAGGGCATAACAGTAAGCACAGCAGGCTGCGTTTGGGCACCCAAAAAAATGACAAAAAAGTGCAAATATAACTAATAATGCCCATTGCACATATACATTAAGGGCCGTCTTCCACTAAGTGCGTTTTTCGATCGCAAAATGCTAGGTACACTCTGAACTGATGCATTAGTGCTGCATTTGCAACAAGATTTTTTTCCCTGATCACAATCCTCATGCGTGCGGCATTTTTCATGCAATTGGCCTCTCATACAAAGTAAATGAGCACAGCAGAATCGCATAGCAATCACACGGCAATACAATTTTTTTTCCATTGTTCCGCAATTAATATTTCCTTTTTTTTTTTTTCTCCTGCCACAAATTGCAAACGCTCTGCAATTCCACCCATACACTTGTCGAACTGTAGTGCAATTGCTGTGATGGAAAATGTGCGATTGCGTGAAAAACAGCCCTAATGGTGTAAAACCACCTGGTTTAAAATGTTAGACAGAGGAACTGTCACGAAAAAAGGATGTTTCTTCCTGAGTAAAATGAGCCATAAATTACTTCTCTCCTATGCTGCTGGCATTTACAGTAAGTAGTAGAAATCTGACATTACCTAGGGGATTCTCAGCATGATCTTTATTCTTTATAAAGACACTCCCTGAAAAAGATTTATACAAAGATGCTGACCAGCCTCCCTGCTCACAGTACACTTTCTTGGCAGTTGGACGGAACAACTGCCATTCACTAAGTGCATTTTGAAAATAAAGAAATCCCTGTGAACCACCCATGAGAAGATGGGCTAGTCCAAAACCTGTCTGTTCTGTCAGATTTCTACTATCAACTGTAAGTGACAGCAACATAGGAGAAAAGTAAGTTATGGCTTATTTTACTCTAGAAGAAACATACTTTTTAAAGTGTACCCAAATTAAAAAAAAAAACAGGACTTCAGAAATAAAATCTATTTTCTAACTTATAATAATAAATAGCAGCCTATTTACAGCTGCATTATGACAAATATAAAATATTTTACATTTATTGGCCGAACCCCTCCCTTCATTGCTGGGACAGAATCCGGCAGACTGGTGGAGTAGGAAGTGTCCGGCAAAGGAGGAATTGCTAATGGCTGCCACCTGTATAACCCTAGTTATGAAAAGAGAAGGGTGAAAAGCATGCACTAAAAATGCTCATAGGCTTGAAGGAGTGTTTAGTTATCTTTGTATGTGTCAGAGTGGTGCAACTAAATATTTTGAATTAAAAAAATTTTTGGTTTGGGTCCGCTTTAACTGTATAAGTTAACCATATATTTTATATTTTAAGATTTTCGCGACAGAGGTCCTTTAAAATGAGAAGGTTATGGTGGCTGCCATATTTCTTTCTTTTTAAGCAGTACTAGTTGCCTGGCATCCTGCTGATCTTTTTGGCTTCAGTAGTGTCTGAATAGCACACCTGAAACATGCAGCTAATCTTGTCAGAAATTTGTCATGAAGTTGCTTGTTCAGGGACTTATGGCTGAAAGTATTAGAGGCAGAGGATTAGCAGGACAGACAGGAAATTTGCATTGTTTCAACTTCAGGTCCCCTATAAGAAAAATAAAAATATTTTCTTTGGATTACAGATAAAACAATACAAATTGTAAATAGAAGATTGAACGGTTAATGTCTGCAGTTTTTTCAGGTTTACAGTAGTTCACTAAATGCATATTGCAAAATCCGACATTTAGCAATTTGAGCTTCATAGTTATACTGTAGTAGTACTTGGAAGCACAGAGCACAGTAGCTTTCATTTCCTGTGGCTGAGATTCTCAGCTGTTCAGATTAGGATATTAATTGCTTCTGTTTAACTGCATAGATAGCCAGTTGAAAGCAAAGAATGCAGGGATGACATTTGCAACTATTTTGCGGTATGGATTCTGAGCCAATTTCATTTTTGATTGTCGCCTCCATTCACGGTGATATTTTATTTAAGACTTAGTACGCATATTTGCATCCGATTGATTCTGAATCTAAAGTAAATTCTGCTGCAGATTAATCTAAAACTGCTGATATTTGGGTCTCCAATCGGATTTTGAGTGAGTGATCAGCCATGCTGGTATATATTGATCACTTGTGCACACAACATGTTGTAAATGATTACAGTTCAATCCAGGAGTGCAATAGACTTTAGTATGATCAGTTGGAAACAAGAGGTCAGACAAAAGCATCATTGCACTGTGTGTAGGTCCATAAGGCTTCTTCATGTATACAATGATCTACTGAGACATCGTTCAGAATGGTCGATTAGTCACATGATGGAATGGGAATCTTAAGCTTTTAATGTTTTTTTTTTTTTTTTTTTTTTTTTTTGTCTTTCAATGTGTTTTCTTTTGTTTTGAGTTTTTCTTTTTTTAGGTATTTTTCTAGCTGTATTATTTTGTGTACATTTTTAGCATGAAACCTAGTGCACACAGATCAGTGTTCACTTCTTAACTAATCAATGATCAGGTTAAATTGGAAAAGACCAATATAAAGGTCTAAAGGCAGCCATACACTGGTCGATTGCCACCAGATCAACCAGCAGATAGATCGCTTTGTGATCAAAGAGGGATCTATTGGCTGCCTACACTGCAAACATATTTTGAATCGATTTCACTATGAAATCTATATAGGCAAAAAACACACTCCGCGCGGACAGTATACGCTTAAAGGGATCCAAGCAGCTCCTGGCTTCAAATGGCTGCAAGGGCTGCCATTGTTCAGAAGCTCAACCCCTGCTATTTTACAACTAGCATTGTCCAGGCTAGGTGTGAAATTCTTCAACTGTAACTGATGTTTTCTGTTTGAAGTACAATGGGAGTTTGTTTGTGGTCAATTAAGTCTGAGGTGATTTCTTATCTGTGTTCCACCATCTGCCCATGGACTGCAGGTCCTTTACAGATGGACAAAGTGGCTATTTTAACCCTTAGATGTAAAAAAAATGAGGTAAAGTGAAAGTTTTTTTTTTTTTTTAATAATAAACCACATTTTTAGAATGCATTTTTAATTTGCTATAGAGCTGCCCTGGGTGTTAAAAATGATGCTCGGTTCACTTTAACACTCGATCACCATGAAATCTACTTACGATCTGTGGAGCTGCCGCTGCCGTCCCTTGCATACATTACCTGATCCGGCCGGCGCAAGTCCCCTGGTCTCTGCTGTCTCTTCTCCGCTCTGGGCTCCAGCTTCACTTTACTTCCTGTTGGGGGAAGTTTAAACAGTAGAGGGGGCTGTACTGTTTAAACTCCCCCCGACAGTAAGTGAAGCCAGCCGGAGCGCAGCGCGGAGAAGGGTCTGCGGGAACACGTGCCGGAGGAACAGGAAATGTATTGCTGCTAGCGTCGGTCGTCGGACATTCGAATGCTGCTATCGACGCACCCCCGACCCGCCGGCGATCAAGCGAAGTTTTCAGCACGGACAGACCGGAATCGATTTCGGACGGAAATCAGACGATCGGTCAGCGTTTGTGTATTGATTTTTCACAGCAGATTCAACCACAGTGATGGAATCTGCTGTCTGTCGGAGGGAAATGGAGTAAGTGTATGGGCACCTTTTATGCTGGGCCTACAGAGCTCGATTTTGCCCCTCGACTCCGCGCCTGATCGTTTTCTGCTCTCGATTCAGCAGGCGATTCTCTTATCTTCCGCTCGATCCTCTTATCTTTTCCCATTGTCCTCCATGCAGAATCGAGTGCGGAAACGATCAGGCCGGAGATCGGACATGTCGGAAATGATCTATCGAGCCATCTAAATGGCTCCGTATCGAGCCGTGTATTCCCAGCATTAGATTAGATATTGGGCAACATACTGGTGAGATTAACAGTTGACCGTAAAAATCTACTCTGCGTGTGTATGACCGATCTAAAGCCTCGTACACCGAGAGTTCTTGGCTGAGGCAGCTGGTTGGGCTCATTTCTGCCAAGAATCTTGCTTGTGTGTGGCAGCCCTGGTGTGCTGCCAAGAGATCTGGAGTGCTAGTTCATCTCAACTAAGCAGCACATTGTTTTCCTCCACCTCTCCACCTGGCACCTCGCTGTTGTCCCTCCTCCATAGAAACAGAATGCGCCACTAGCCTTAAGGCTAGCATCTCCTCTGTACAGCACTCAGCCTCAAACTGTCGCCGGAGGGATTCAAGAAAACCTGAAGTGAAATAAAGTGCTCTAAATGGTTGCTTACCCCGGTAGAGGAAAGCCACTGAATAATCCAGAGGCTTCCCTGTCCTGATCCAGAGCTGGGACTCCACGGAACCTCTTTAACAAGAGGAAAAAGGAAGTACTCAGGTGGCTCCATGCTAAGGCGTCCCGCTCATTCACATATGGGAGAAGAGCTGCAAATTTCCAGGGGGCTCCTGGCATCCAGCGGTGGTCTGGAGGAGGATGTGGGAATCCTATGGAGGATCCAGCGACTTATAGGTTTGCTTTAAAGGGAACCTGAGGTGAGGGATAAAGAGGCTGAAATGTTTATTTCCTTTTAAATAATGCAGATTGCCTGGCTGTCCTGCTGACTCTCTGTCTCTAATACTTTAGTCAAAGACCCTGAACAAGCATGCATAGCAGATGTCTGACAAGATCAGCTCCATGCTTGTTTCAGGGGTGTGATTTAGGGCTCTTTTCCACTATGAAATGCGATCGCGATTGCGATCGCGATCGCGTTTCAATTTCCACCATGCGATTGCGATTGAGCTACTATACTCATTATAGTACAGCTCAATCGCATACAAAACGCGGCAGAACGACGATTGCGATTTGACCAGAATCGCATCGCAATCGGATCGCACTAAGGGCCCTTTTCCACTCGCTAGGGTTTGCTAAATAACATAGGAATCGCGGTAGGGTATTTCCACTACCGCGATTCGTTTTTGCCTGAAGCGCGACCGTGGTGCTGAGCGATATTTGCCGCGATTTTGCTATGCAGTGCATAGCATAGCAAAATCGCGGCCGCAAACGTCGGGAAATCGACGGTAATTTTTTACCTTTTGCGATTCAGCAGTCGCTAGCGTTCAGCGTGAACGCTAGCGACTGCTAGTGGAAAAGGGCCCTTATGGAAATTACTGCTGCAGTTTCCATTAGTTTAAGGGCCCTTTTCCACTAGCAATCGCAATCACAAATCACAAACGCCAGCAATTGCGATTTTTCATTAATTTTGTTATGCGATTGCGATTTGTGATTTTCATTTGCATTGCATTATCATTGTAAAAATCGCTCTAGCAAGCGATTGCGAATTGCGATTACCGATTTCCAAATCGAATCACTGTAGTGGAAAATACTTCTCGTGATTTCTATGATAAAGTAACAACTCTAGCGATTTAAAAATCACTAGCGATTTGCGATTCAGCAATCACAATCGCTCTAGTGGAAAAGGGCCCTAATGTACCTTGCGATTTGCGATCAGAATCAAATCGCAGGCTAGTGGAAAAAGGCCCTAAGACCCTACTGACCAGGAAGATCTTCAGGGCAGCCAGGCAATTGGTATAGTTTAAAAGTAAATATGGCAGCTTCCATAGGTCTCACATCTCTGATTCCTTTTAAGACAGTAAGCATGCGTGCCTAATTTATATAGTGTTCTTTCATTTGAAAGCCTCAAGAAGTATGTACTGTATAATCTTGTTATAGTAAACTCCAAGGGACCAGGAAAAGTGGTTTACTATGTCAGAAATGTACTAGATCAGAAATGGCTCAGCATGCCTTGGTACAGTCTCTGGTGCAAAGGAGCAATGCTGTCCTCCCATTGGAGGTACAGTACAAGCACTTGCACCTTTGGTGGACTACAAGGTTAGGTATACCTGGGGTGCATAGCAGGCTGGACAAATTGCTGGTACAGTATCCAGGGCTCCTTAAAAAGCCACTCGCTTCCTGTGAGTGACTCCGATGTCTCTGGGGGCGGGACTTGCAGCATCAGTCTAAATAGTGCAGCAGACCATGGGTTTCACACTGACATATGACACATGTGCCGCCCACTGTTTATTATATCCTGAGTCAGTGTCACGTAGGGGCCAAAAAGCATGTTTACTATAACAGACGGTTTATTACTGTATATCCAGGTTTACTATACCAGACACTTGTAATGGGGCTTGGCCAGGACCCGGACACTTAGTTTACTATACCCGAATGTTTATTATAATGAAATTATACTGTAGTGATCTTTCATTTGAAAGCCTCAAGATTGTATGGAAGAGCCATCATACCTGTGTACATTGATGTGACATTCCCATCTCAAACTTTACTTATTGGGACAGCATTTGAAAAGACCAGGTGTTCTCTAGATTGCATGCGCGATCTGCCTATCTGTATCAGGACTTAGGCCTAGTGCACACCGAGCGGTTTTTGGAGCGATCCGTCGGCCCGCATCCGCCTGGAAAAACGCTTGTCTAATGTATTGCAATGGGATGGTGCACACCGGCGGTTTGAGGTTTTTGCCAAGCCGCAAACGCGCCTCCTGCTGCGCATTTGCTGATTTCGGAAGCGTTTCGTCCTCAATGTAAAGTATAGGAAAAACGCAAACCGCTCTAAAAAACGCTACTTCAGAGCGGTTTGCCAGGCATTTTTGTTACAGTAGCTGTTCAGTAACAGCTTTTACTGTAACAATATGTGTAATCTGCTACACAAAAACGTACCCAAAACCGCTAGGTATGTTTAGAAAACCTCTCTAAACATACCTAGAATCGCTCTGAAATCAGCTTCCAAAACCTCTAGCATATTGCGGATCTGCTAGCGGTTTTGGTGTACACTGGGACTAACTTCTATACAACTGTTGCTCTTGAGAATCCAAATGCTGCTCACGTGGCCATGCAAGTGGCAGCGAGTAAACATAGCCGTGAAGCTGGATAGTTCTGGTCCTATAGTATTACCTTGATGTGAAACCAGATCTGACCCTTTTCTGGGTTGATTAATTATAAATCAAACTGAGCACTTATGAGTTATTCATTAACCAGACTTGTTGTTCTCTCACCGAGAGCAACCTTTTATCATGATGTAGATGAATTCATTGTGATCAATTTTCTTTACTGAACAACTCACCTGGAATTTTTAGCCTGAATGAACAATGCACAAATAATAGGACAAGATACGAGAAGGTCAAAGCTCAGTTGTTGGGCTGCAGTTCTGAAACGTACAACCTGAAGACTATGCAACTGTGCAGTGTAGAAGTGCTGTAACACCCCCTTCAAACCTGTTATGCAAATGTTGTCTCTTACCTCTTGTGAGGTAAAAAAAATAAAATCAACTGGTGAGGGTGCATCATCTGTAGCAAGCTTTCCCAATCAGGGTTCCTTGGCATTTTTCCCTCCGAGTGGCCTCGCTTGGTGGGGTGAAAAAAATAGCTCCTCTTCTCTATAAAAAGATGGGCTAAATTATGGGTCAATATAGATTTAGTATTTATATATGTATATCTTCTGCAGCACTGTACAGAGGTTATTGCCTTGTCACAGCGGACCTAACCCCATGATTTCTCTGCTGTAAAAGATAAGCAACAGCATAAAAAAACTTTCCAGAAAAACATCTTTTTGGTACAGCTAACAGATCTCCTCAGATGCTGCAGTTTTAGTTACTTCCTGGTTTCATGGAAGCACATACAGGGTTTACTTCTGAATGGCACATCTGTGGCACAGATCAGACAACTGACAGATCAAATAACAGTGATTTATTACTAGCAGATAAGGGAGAATTAAAGTAGCCAGACATCTAGCGATTTGGCTGTATGATCGACCATTTGTTTCAATCATTTTATAGAATCCAAAGAGAATCCAGCGTGTTGCAGAATTCCCAATCAATGAAATGTGGCTGATTTCATGTCGAATTGACCAGCTTAGTTGATCGAGCAGGATGCAAGATATCGGTCAATCGCACAGGAATCGGCTACTGTTCACATGTCATTCGATCGACTCTGAATCGATTTTTGCATTCAGAGCATGGAGACCACAATATCGGTGAAATCGAATGTGAAGGTGAATTGCATAGGATATCGTTTATAGTGCGTGGGTTACTAGTGGATCGAGAAGTCGATTTCTTAATAAAGTTGATCGCTTTGTTGATTGAATCAGAATCGCTAGATGTATGGCTACCTTTAGAGAGCCTGTTATTTCTTAACACAAACTAGGTGGGTTTCTCTCTGTTTTCCTTTTCTCTTGTGGCAGAGTTTAGATCCTCTTTAATTTTCCCTTAAAGAGGCTTACATTCTAATCCCCACCATAGTCATATACTGTATATGTATCGTGTAGTGTATGCATCGTAGTCTAGGGCCAATTGAGGGGGAGACCAGTTAACTTATCTGTATGTTTAAGGGATGCCAAAGGAAACTGGAGATGCAGGGAGAAAAATACAAACTCTGCTGATGGAACCCTAGGTGAGATTCGAATCAGGAACCCAGCGCTGCATGGCATGAGCGCTAACCACTACACCACGCAATAGAATAAGGAGCATCGTACTGAAAAACAGCATGTTAGTGAGGCAGTATAATAAAGAGCCCTATTACAGGGGAGCACTATAATTGTGGGAACTCAAATTAGATATACTAGGCAGTACTATAGAGGAGGAACATGGGTACTTCCAGGTCGCAGCATAGCTTCCGATTGGAGGAAACTAGCGGAGGTGGGGAGTAGCGGAGGTGGGGAGTGGCGGTGGGGGGGTCCATGTAATGAGGAGGGGGGGGGCAATGCAATGATTGACAAGCTGTAGGTAAACAGAAGGCTAGCGACAGATTGTCGCCAGCCTGTCTGTATTTTTCAGGGGAGACAGCAGAGCCCGGGGGGACTGGCAGTGGCACCAGAAGGACACAGAGGCATGTCAATGGGCAGAGAACATTCCTCTGTGTCCTATTAAGATTTAGAAAATCCGCCTTGGGTTCTCTATAAGGTTTACATTATCTTTAATGAATGAAATTGCTTATTTTCACAGTATTTATAAATGAATTACTCCAATGTTTGCCCATTGTAAATTTTTGCTCCCCCCCCCCCCCCCTCCCATTTATATTGTGAAATGTATCAGAGATGCCAGTATTGTTGCTCTGTGAAGTGAGCAGGAGCACTACATAATCTCCCATAGTGCTCTGGGGGAGAAGGCTGCAGAACATACAGTATCAGTCTAGGCTGACATTACTTAGAGGCCCTTACAGTGGGTTTTGCTTTCCCCATGGTTCTGTCTTCAGCAAAGTCAATGCAGCTCTGGATGAATTTAACCACATAACGACCGCCCCCAGCCGATGGGCGGCGGCAAAGTCTGGGCCCAAACGACCGCAATACGCCCATCGGCGGGGGCGGCTGCGGGAGTGGGTATGCGGCGATCGCGTCATTCGTGACGCGATCAGCCGCCGGGGACTGGCTCCGCCCCCCGTTCGCCGTAACCCGCCGGCCGTTCGGAAGCGCCGGCGGGTTACTGGCATCCGGATCGCCGCTGCAACAGTGTATAATAGGCTTTGTAATGTATACAAAGCCTATTATACTGGCTGCCTCCTGCCCTGGTGGTCCCAGTGTCCGAGGGACCACCAGGGCAGGCTGCAGCCACCCTAGTCTGCACCCAAGCACACTGATTTCCCCCCCCCCTGCCCCCTGATCGCCCACAGCACCCCTCAGACCCCCCCCTGCCCACCCCCCAGACCACTGTTTGCACCCAGTCACCCTCCTAATCACCCATCAATCACTCCCTGTCACTATCTGTCAACGCTATTTTTTTTTTAAGTCCCTAATCTGCCCCCTACTCCCTCCTGATCACCCCCCCACCCCTCAGATTCTCCCCAGACCCCCCCCCCCCCCCCCGTGTACTGTATGCATCTATCCCCCCTGATCACCTGTCAATCACCTGTCAATCACCTGTCAATCACCCGTCAATCACCCCCTGTCACTGCCACCCATCAATCAGCCCCTGATCTGCCCCTTGCGGGCAATCTGATCACCCCCCCACACCAATAGATCGCCCGCAGATCCGACATCAGATCACCTCCCAAATCCATTGTTTACATCTATTCTCTCCTCTAAACACCCACTAATTACCCATCAATCACCCCCTATCACCACCTGTCACTGTTACCCATCAGATTAGACCCTAATCTGCCCCTTGCGGGCACCCAATCACCTGCCCACACGCTCAGATTGCCCTCAGACCCCCCCCTTATCAATTCGCCCGTGCAATATTTACATCTGTTCTCCCCTGTAATAACCCACTGATTACCTGTCAATCACCCATCAATCACCCCCTGTCACTGCCACCCATCAATCACCCCCTGTCACTGCCACCCATCAATCAGCCCCTAACCTGCCCCTTGCGGGCAATCTGATCACCCACCCACACCAATAGATCGCCCGCAGATCCGACATCAGATCACCTCCCAAATCCATTGTTTACATCTATTCTCTCCTCTAAACACCCACTAATTACCCATCAATCACCCCCTATCACCACCTGTCACTGTTACCCATCAGATTAGACCCTAATCTGCCCCTTGCGGGCACCCAATCACCTGCCCACACGCTCAGATTGCCCTCAGACCCCCCCCTTATCAATTCGCCCGTGCAATATTTACATCTGTTCTCCCCTGTAATAACCCACTGATTACCTGTCAATCACCCATCAATCACCCCCTGTCACTGCCACCCATCAATCACCCCCTGTCACTGCCACCCATCAATCAGCCCCTAACCTGCCCCTTGCGGGCAATCTGATCACCCACCCACACCAATAGATCGCCCGCAGATCCGACATCAGATCACCTCCCAAATCCATTGTTTACATCTATTCTCTCCTCTAAACACCCACTAATTACCCATCAATCACCCCCTATCACCACCTGTCACTGTTACCCATCAGATTAGACCCTAATCTGCCCCTTGCGGGCACCCAATCACCTGCCCACACGCTCAGATTGCCCTCAGACCCCCCCCTTATCAATTCGCCCGTGCAATATTTACATCTGTTCTCCCCTGTAATAACCCACTGATTACCTGTCAATCACCCATCAATCACCCCCTGTCACTGCCACCCATCAATCACCCCCTGTCACTGCCACCCATCAATCAGCCCCTAACCTGCCCCTTGCGGGCAATCTGATCACCCACCCACACCAATAGATCGCCCGCAGATCCGACATCAGATCACCTCCCAAATCCATTGTTTACATCTATTCTCTCCTCTAAACACCCACTAATTACCCATCAATCACCCCCTATCACCACCTGTCACTGTTACCCATCAGATTAGACCCTAATCTGCCCCTTGCGGGCACCCAATCACCCGCCCACACCTCAGAACGCCCTCAGACCCCAGCCCTGATCACCTCGCCAGTGCATTGCTTGCATCTATTTCCCCCCTCTAATCACACCTTGAGACACCCATCAATCACCTCCTGTCACCCCCTAGCACACCTACCCATCAGATCAGGCCCTAATTTGCCCCGTGTGGGCTCCTGATCACTCGGCCAAACCCTCAGATCCCCCTCAGACCCCCTTCCGATCACCTCCCCAGTGCATTGATTGCATCTATTTTCCCCTCTAACCGCCCCCTGAGACACCCATCAATCACCTCCTGTCACCCCCCTAGCACTCCTATCCATCAGATCAGGCCCAATACATCCTGTCATCTAAGAGGCCACCCTGCTTATGACCGATTCCACAAAATTTGCCCCCTCATAGACCACCTGTCATCAAAATTTGCAGATGCTTATACCCCTGAACAGTCATTTTGAGAAATTTGGTTTCCAGACTACTCACAGTTTTGGGCCCGTAAAATGCCAGGGCAGTATAGGAACCCCACAAGTGACCCCATTTTAGAAAGAAGACACCCCAAGGTATTCTGTTAGGTGTATGATGAGTTCATAGAATATTTTATTTTTTGTCAAAAGTTAGCGGAAATTGGATTGTTATTGTTTTTTTCACAAAGTGTCATTTTTCACTAACTTGTGAGAAAAAATAAAATCTTCTATGAACTCACCATACCCCTAACGGAATACCTTGGGGTGTCTTCTTTCTAAAATGGGGTCACTTGTGGGGTTCCTATACTGCCCTGGCATTTTAGGGGCCCTAAACCGTGAGGAGTAGTCTTGAAACCAAATGTGGCAAAATGACCTGTGAAATCCTAAAGGTACTCATTGGACTTTGGGCCCCTTAGCGCACTTAGGGTGCAAAAAAGTGCCACACATGTGGTACCGCCGTACTCAGGAGAAGTAGTATAATGTGTTTTGGGGTGTATTTTTACACATACCCATGCTGGGTGGGAGAAATATCTCTGTAAATGACAATTATTTGATTTTTTTTACACACAATTGTCCATTTACAGAGAGATTTCTCCCACCCAGCATGGGTATGTATAAAAATACACCCCAAAACACATTATACTACTTCTTCTGAGTACGGCGATACCACATGTGTGACACTTTTTTGCAACCTAGGTGCGCTAAGGGGCCTAACGTCCTATTCACAGGTCATTTTGAGGCATTTGGATTCTAGACTACTCCTCACGGTTTAGGGCCCCTAAAATGCCAGGGCAGTATAGGAACCCCACAAGTGACCCCATTTTAGAAAGAAGACACCCCAAGGTATTCTGTTAGGAGTATGGTGAGTTCATAGAAGATTTTTTTTTTGTCACAAGTTAGCGGAAAATGACACTTATCAATTTCCGCTAACTTGTGACAAAAAATAAAATCTTCTATGAACTCATCATACACCTAAAAGAATACCTTGGGGTGTCTTCTTTCTAAAATGGGGTCACTTGTGGGGTTCCTATACTGCCCTGGCATTTTAGGGGCCCTAAACCGTGAGGAGTAGTCTTGAACCCAAATGTCTCAAAATGACCTGTGAAATCCTAAAGGTACTCATTGGACTTTGGGCCCCTTAGCACAGTTAGGCTGCAAAAAAGTGTCACACATGTGGTATCGCCGTACTCAGAAGAAGTAGTATAATGTGTTTTGTGGTGTATTTTTACATATAACCATGCTGGGTGGGAGAAATATCTCTGTAAATGACACATTTTTGATTTTTTTTACACACAATTGTCCATTTACAGAGAGATTTCTCCCACCCAGCATGGGTATGTGTAAAAATACACCACAAAACACATTATACTACTTCTCCTGAGTATGGCGATACCACATGTGTGACACTTTTTTGCAGCCTAGGTGCGCTAAGGGGCCCAACGTCCTATTCACAGGTCATTTTGAGGCATTTGTTTTCTAGACTACTAGACAATTGTGTGTAAAAAAAATCAAATAATTGTCATTTACAGAGATATTTCTCCCACCCAGCATGTGTATGTGTAAAAATACACCCCAAAACACATTATACTACTTTTCCTGAGTACGGCAATACCACATGTGTGGCACTTTTTTGCGGCCTAACTGCGCTAAGGGGCCCAAAGTCCAATGAGCATCTTTAGGCTTTACAGGGGTGCTTACAATTAGGCACCCCCCAAATGCCAGGACAGTAAACACACCCCACAAATGACCCCATTCTGGAAAGTAGACACTTCAAGGTATTCAGAGAGGAGCATAGTGAGTCCGTGGCAGATTTCATTTTTTTTTGTCGCAAGTTAGAAGAAATGGAAACTTTTTTTTTTTTTTTTTTTTGTCACAAACTGTCATTTTCCGCTAACTTGTGACAAAAAATAAAATCTTCTATGAACTCACCATGCCTCTCACTGAATACTTTGGGATGTCTTCTTTCCAAAATGGGGTCATTTGGGGGGTATTTGTACTATCCTGGAATTTTAGCCCCTCATGAAACATGACAGGTGCGCAGAAAAGTCAGAGATGCTTGAAAATGGGAAAATTCACTTTTGGCACCATAGTTTGTAAACGCTATAACTTTTACCCAATCCAATAAATATACACTGAATGTTTTTTTTTTTATCAAAGACATGTAGCAGAATAACTTTCGCGCTCAAATGTATAGGAAATTTTACTTTATTTGAAAAATGTCAGCACAGAAAGTTAAAAAAGTCATTTTTTTGACAAAATTCATGTCTTTTTTGATGAATATAATAAAAAGTAAAACTCGCAGCAGCAATCAAATAGCATCAAAAGAAAGCTGTATTAGTGACAAGAAAAGGAGGTAAAATTCATTTAGGTGGTAGGTTGTATGACCGAGCAATAAACCGTGAAAGCTGCAGTGGTCTGAATGGAGAAAAAGGCTCTGGTCCTTAAGGGGCGAAAAGACTGTGGTCCCGAAGTGGTTAAATTGGCTGTTTATAGACAACCACTAATTACAATCAAAAACAAGTTACAGGTGGAGACACTCATCCTTAATTTGAACCTGTGTGTGTCAACATAGGTGTATTATGAGCCGCATCATACAAGGGTGCATGTACGTTTGATCAGGCCCATTTAGGGGATTTCAACTATTGTGGCTTAAAAAGGACACACACAATTATGTGAATGCTTCACCTGAGCTCACTCCATAATTAAAAGGAAAGTTTTCTGTATGATCACTTATATTTTCTTAAGAGCGGCTAAGACGTCTCAAACTCTGCCAGGGTATGTAAACTTGTGAGCACTGGTGTTTACAACACATTCCCAATTACTGCTTTTAGTCCGGACATGTAAAAAGGGCGCTGGAGAGGCTATCGGTAAGATTACCGATATTATACTACATATATCAGTAATCTTTACAGATATTTTACTATGACCTATTCTAGCCCTACTCTCACAAAGAACCTCTATTGATGCCTAATCATAAGACCCAACCCCCCTCCCCCCCTTCTCCCCAGTTCAATCCTACCCCAGGTGGTGCCTAACCTTACAGTGGACCTGAACTCTTGCACAGGACACAAGTGTTTTTTAGAGAGGAGAATCTGTCAACTTCCCCCTCATCTGTAAGTAATCACAAGTTTCATTTGATCTCTTAGCTGTGTCAGCACAGAAATTCAGCAGTCCTTGGCAGACACAGCTAATATGTAAACACAGGATGTTTACCCTTTGCTTCCATAAAAACAGGAAGTAGACACACTGCAGATTTATTGCAGGAGTTCTGTAAGCTGTAACAAAGAAATGTTCTTCTTTAAAAGTTATGTTGTTGCTTATCTTTTAGAGCAGAGTGGAAGTTCTGTGTTCAGGTCCACTTTAAGCTTAAGACCCTAATCCCCCATATTTTTGCCGCCACAGGCAGCTATGTAAAAGTTGCGATTAGCGGGTGTAAATGGTAAATGGTGTCTGTAAACAATATCTAGCGGCTATAAGTGACTATAAATGAAAAATAGATGCTGAAACCTCAGACGCCTCTGCTAATCCCGGCTTTTAACATCTCCACCTATGGCGGTGCCCTTTTTTTTACCTGCTTCAACTTTTACCACCAGATTTTCCTGTTTAAAACAAACACTGTATGTAATGTGTGTTATTTCAACAGCCGCTTGATGTCACATTCCTGAAAGCGCAGTTTGTCTTTCCAGTGTTGCTCAGAGTAAGATGATTCCAGGCCACAGTACTGCCAGCTGTAACGTTGTTTGGGGATGTCTAGAGACCAGAACAGCTTAGCAGATTGTTCTGTTCACATCTTGACATCTTTGTTTAGCCAGGTGTGTTCACAGTGCACGCTGCAGAGCAAGAAGTCATCCCTCTCTGTTTGACAGTATCCTCTTGTGCAAATCATTGTTTGCATATGATACAGTGATCCCTCCTTGAGCAAACAGCTGGGTGATATCACAGTAAAGAAACGCCATTTATGCTGCAGCTCTTTATTTTCTCATATGCTTAGTTCTCATACACATGAGCTGGCCCTCTCAACAACCTGTCAGGCAGTCAGAAACACCAAAACAATGCCTCACCTGTGCAATGGCTCTTCTGACCGATTCTTTGTTCTGAGCAAGTTTCCATGGCTTCCGGTTACATCAGCAGGCTGTTTGCAAATGTGCATGGCCCAACACACTCCGTACTGATCAATATTTTCCAGCTCATCTGTTTATCAATTGCTTTTGATCAGTCTGTAGAAGAATTCACTTCTGATTATTTTGATCAGATTGTATATTAATCAGGAAAAAACAAACAATCATTTTCTGGAATTGAGCTTTTTAGGTGCGTATACACCTGTGATGAATAACGCCCATCAGGGATTGGTACCTGATCCCCTTGGGCGACATTGCTGGGCCGGGCAGATGCTATGCGGGGGAACAAAGGAGCAGCACGGGCGTGTGGGAGAGCAGCACAATCAAAGTAATCGGCTGCTGGTTGGTTGAGTTAATTTGCAGCAGCAGTCGGGGCGTGCCACACACTCGCTTGATTACTGGCTGAGACGGTCATTATTGTCCGCCTCAACCAACTTTAGTCAAGCATGTGCATGAGTTTTTAAAGGATACTTGAAGTGACGAATGAGGTAGATGTGTGTATCTGCAGTCCTAAGCAGGGGATTTGAAACTCATCTCACTCACGGATGTCCCGCGTCGCGTCTCCATGGCAACTGGACATCACATGACGTGACATCAGGAAGCACCATATTACACGCTGGCACGTTCTGACGTCAAATCATTTGACGTCTTGTTGCCATGGAGATGCGATGCGGGACATCCGTGAGTGAGGGGAGTTTCAAATTTCCCACTGCCCGCTCGCAATTTTACAGAGAGGGAGGGGTGGAATTTGAAGAATGCGGCCCGTGGTCCGCACAATGGCCTCAATTCACTAAGCTTTATCAAACACTTTCTCGAACGTTTGATAATTTACCTCATGGGTAAAATCTAATATTGAATTCACTAATTTATCAAATGTTTTATCGATAAAACGTTCAATAAAGCTATAACACCTTAGTGAATTCAAACTTTGATTTTACCCATTAGGTAAATTATCAAACGTTCGATAAAGTGTTTGATAAAGCTTAGTGAATTGAGGCCAATGTGACCCGGGCTGCGTAAACTTTGCCCAAGCCTGATCTAGCCTGTGTTCCTTTCTTATTTTTTTTGTCACTATAAGGGTTACGATTTCAGGACTGTAGATGACTTTCTCTGCAGACAGAATACAGCACAGTCCCCAGTGTCCGGCACCGGCGGGTTTAGCCTCTAAACTCGCAAAAAGCAAAGCCCCTGTTTATCCCTCAGGAATGCTGGTTAGTTGAGACTTCTGGTTGCTTGAGTTTTTTGGATAATGGTGCTATAGTGTGTAAAGCATCATACATGGTGGATCAGTGTCGTTCCTAAAGGGAACCCGAGCCAAAGCTTCAGAAACACATATATATACGTGAAACCTCTGAGCTGGGAATGCTGTGCCAGATTTGTCAATAGTATCTGAGAGAAAATGGTAGAAGTTTTCTAGAAATCTTGCTGAACTGTCTCAGACAAAAGTGCAATTTCCTTAACTACTTGCCGACCGCTCCTTCGACTGGAAGGGAGGAAGTGCGCAGTATTGAGTCATGGAACGCGTCCCTTTGGACGCGTGCGAGCGTGTGATATGCATATAAGCGCATGGACATCTCCCATGCACACACCTAATGCAATTAAGCTTCACAGATTCCGATAGTTTTCTACCCGTGAGCCCATCCCTACTGGGAATTTAAAAAAAAAAAAAAAAAAAAAAAAAAAGGAATTTGTTAACCCCCCCCCTCCAAAAATATATAAACAAACAAACATGCCGACAGGTATCAGAGCCCACCAACAGAAAACTCTGTTGGTGGGCAGAATAAAGGGGGGGAAATCACTTGTGTGCTGAGTTGTACGGCCCTGCCGCGAGCCCTTAAAGCTGCACTGCCCTGAATTGTAAAAAATAGTCTGGTCACTAGGGGGGTGTAAGCCTATGGGGTGTCCATAGCGCTTTCTAAAAACAAAAACTGTCACTTACCTGGGGCGTCTACCGGCCCCCTGCAGAAATCTTATCGCCCAGTGTGGCAGCGTTGCATGAGTTTTAGGAGTGGTATTATCTGTGCGACATTTCTAGAAATTCATGCAGAACTAGTGCAAAAGTCTTCTTATTTTGTAAGAAGAGAATTTACTCTCAGAACACATGCAGATTACAATTGTGACAATTGTAGGAAATGAGAAGAAAATTGCTTTGATAAATCTGGCCCTTAAAGCGGACCCAAACCAAACATATTTTTTTAATTCAAAATATTTAGTTGCACCACTATGACACATACAAAGATAAATAAACACTCCTTTAAGCCTATGAGCATTTCAGTGTATGCTTTTCACCCTTCTCTTTTCATAACTAGGATTATACTGGGGGCAGCCATTACTTCTGAGTTTAGTAGGAGGTTTTAGATCATGGGTGTGTTTCATCAGCTACCCTCCCTCACAGGGATGCCGTCTATGTGAAATCTCACACAAGCTGAGATCACCTCCCCTGTGACATCATCAGTAGCAGCCTGTGTTTTGTTTTTGTTTTTTATCTCCTCCACCAGTTTGCCGGAAAAATCCCGGCAATATGAAAGGAAGGGAGGGGTTCCTCCAATAAATGTAAAATATTTTGTATTTGTCATCATACAGCTAAAAAAAAGGCTGCCATTTATCATTCTAATTTAGAAAATAGATTTTATTTCTGAAATCTTGTATTTTTAATTTGGGTCTACTTTAAAGGACTTTCGAGGCGAGGGGGCTTAAACAGATTTTATTCACCTGGGGCTTCTTCCAGCCCCTAACAGCCATCTCGGTCCCTCGCCGCAGCCCCAGTCCTTTGCCTTTGGAACACATCCACTCTAAACCAAGCCTAAAGGAGGCCATGAATGATCCGATTCCCACCAATAGAGGGAGCAATCCCTTTAGACTAAAAGTATCATTCGGAAATTGTCATCAGTCGGCAACATTAATGGCACCTGATCCAATTGATCGGACGTTCGGTCAATCAGGATATCGTACTTTTAATAAGGCACCTTAAAGGCATCTTAAAGCTAATGGGAACCAAAAAAAAATAAAAAAACAGATACCGTTGGAGGAGGAAGGCTCTGGGTTCTATAGAGCCTTTTCACTCCTTCTCCTACTCAGTCCCCTTGTTACAGCGCTGGCTCCCCCGGTTGAATTGGTGGAATACTGCTCTCTTACACTGCAGAAGGCTTCAGAGGTCTTCGGGAGCCCAAGTCTCCCGTTGATGGGCGGCTTCATACTGCGCTAGCATGCTCTCTCTTGCGCAGTGCAGTGCCCATCTTCAGAAGCACTTTGGTTCTGAACGATTGTTCATACTTCGCTTAGGACCTGTTTCCACTACACGCGGATTGGATGCAGAATGGATGCAGAAAAACGGACTCCAATGAATGCCTATGGGCCTGTTTCCACTAAATCTGATGCAGATTTTCCCATAGGCATTCAGTGGAGTCAGTTTTTCTGCATCTATTCTGCATCCAATCTGCATGTAGTCGAAACAGGCCCTTAAAGGACACCTGATGTGACAATAAACTAATGACATAAACAATTGACAATTGTATCTATCCTCCTTCTCCTGAAAATGACTTTTTAAGATATTCCACGGTTTTATGTTGTATTTTAATCTACTTTTTAAGTTTTTATTGTTTTATTGCTTTTGCTCAATTACACATTCATTGAAGTATGCCAGAGCTAAAATCTATAAACTATTGACCCTTCTTATCTCTTTCCTGCTCTCAAAAGCCATTTTTTGCTAGGAAAGTGTTTTATAGTTGTAATTTATCAGTGAGGGTCACACTGTAGTCTGAACCAGTCCTGACTCAGACAGGAACTGCCACTTACATACCTAATGTTTAACTCTTTCAGGCAGAGAAAGAAATAAGGAACACAACATAGTTATTTGTGTGCTAGGCGCTGTACATACACATGTTTATCTCATCATGTCACATGTCAACTCGGGTATCCTTTAAAGAGACTCTGTAACAAAAAATTCAGCCTTATTTCTTCTATCCTATAAGTTCCTATACATGTTCTAATGTGGTCTCTTACTGCATCCTTTCCTAGTTGCACAGTGGCTGTATTATCTCTGTTATATAATCTAATCTTCTTTCCTCTGACTGCTTTGTCAGACTCAGGCAGGAATGTGCTACTCTTTGTGATAGGATAGAAGCTATAAACACCCTCTCCACGCTCCCTGCAGGCTCTGTGTGAGTTACAGACTGAGCTCCTCTCAGCCTATCACATGCCATGTCTTTTGTTTGTAAACACTGCCTAAAACTGGCAATTACAAGCCAGGATTGCAGCTGGGAGTGGCAGAAACAGCACAGAGGGGCCCAGGAGAACATAATGAATAGAATGGTATGCTTTTTATTGTAAGAATTTTAGAGTACAGATTCTCTTTAAGTGTATGTCTAAGAAGTGTTTGGTATCGTCTGCTGACCATAAGGCACTGCATATAATACTGCTCTACTGCCTGGTTTTTACAACCCCAAACAAAAGCCAATAATAACTTCCCTTGTGTACTCTTGGCAACATTCCTATGTCAACACTATTTTCCTGGTGACAGAAGTTTTCCGGAAATTGTGGCTGAATATTTCTGCAAATTAATATACAGTAATATGATAATGGTTACAATGACATAGGAACATGTTTCTTTTCCATGTTTTGTGCACTTTAAAAGTGATTTGTTTATCATGGGCTATTTGTCTGAAACTTAATAGCAACCCTGACATCACAAAAAAAAAGAATTGTGGATAATTTACAGTAAATACGTTTCCAGCAGGAGGTGCATTAACCAGTGGGCAGCAATGGGTGGTGATTATATTGTGCTCTGCTGAGCCATGGCATGACACCAAGGTGGAGTAAAGATCTGACTACCCTCTGGCTTCTGTACTGGTGAGGGGGCCACACTTATGTGTAGGAAGGGTGAGAAGAGTATCTTGGAGGAAGGGGGGGGGGTATTTGGGGTGGCAGCTGGATGGGCTATACAAGGATCTGCTTTAAAAATTATAGAATTGTTTGTGTTTTAATACATATCAGTACTAATGAAAGCAGTGACAATTTTATACTGTAATGCTTTGTGACAACACTTTGATTTAAGGGGCAAGTGTATTTCTTTTAAGGATATACTTCCACACAATAAAGGGTAGCTATGCTCATCCTGCTTGGGGAAAGCAGGTGCTGAGGCGAGTTGTCAATTTATATACATTCATAACCCTCTGCGCTAAAGACACTCGCAGAAAAACTGCAACTGCTAGATAAAAACATGGTTGCAAATTGTATTTAGTTGCAACAATAGGGCATACTGACTTCCAAAATGGATTGCATGCAACAGCATTCTGTACTAGGCTCTTTCTCCAACATTGAGGTTTTCTCTGCAGAAAGAGTCTGCAAAAAAAGGTCTCTACTCTACCTGTGCTGACTGGTATAGGTAGAGTAGGAACCTTTTCTGCAGAGCAAGCCTCAATGCTGGTGAATGGGTCTTGTACAGACTGCTGTTATGTCTTATGTCTATTTGGCTGCTTATGCTACAACTAAAAATAAAGAATATGCTATGATACAGTGCTATCTCTCTCTTCAGCCCAGAATGTCACGGTAGAAGATGTCATCGCCTCCTATACACAAGCTTGCCAGAAACTCAACTGCAAACAGATTCCAAAACTTATCCGACAGCTGCAGGTAAGTCCATCAGTGTACATACTGTGGCCAATGTGCAATTCACTTTTTCTCCTAGGAGATATTTTTTCATGTTGTATTTATATTCAATAATTTTTTATTGATTTCAAATAGTGAAAGACAATAAAACAGCAGAACATAAAGCACGATGTCATAATAACATAAGAAATCCAAACGGCCTATTTTAGTTACATACAGGTGCATAAAAACACATCAGTAAACATTCAATAGGGAAAGAGGATAGCAGCATTTTAGGCCTATAAACAGCTTTTGTGTTGTAATGTAACAATAAAGCATTCATTTATATAGGAAAGGTCATTGCATATAAAACTAAAAAGCAGAGCTCACGAGGACAACTACTACCCATTAACTGGACCAATTATGGTTGGGTGGAGTTATTCTCTGCAGAATACTTGAGGAAGCTTGTGAGATCCAATCTCCAGCGAGGTTGGATTTATGTTGTATTTGTTGTAACTTTTCAGCATTTTGCAATTGAAAAAGTAACAAAAAGTAGTTGAAAAACTTCTATCATTATTTTTAGTATGTTCTTTCTTGCTGGTAATGTAAATGCATTTAATTTACAAGTTGTGAAAATATCACCTAGGAGAAATCTCAGGTGAAAAAGTGAATTGCATATGGTCCTGTATACTTTAATTGTGAAGATAACATGCTCTGCAGATGAGTGCTATGAGGAGAAAGATCACACTGATATGCTTTGTCCCCCCCCCCCCTCTCCTCACGAGCTTCAATACAATATCATATTCTCTCCCCAACCCTGCCGCACGCTACCGCCAATCACGGCAGCCCACTTGCTCTGCTGTCGCTATTTTATCAGAGGTCTGTGAGCCGGTCAGTAGCTAAATTCATTGGCTTCTGACCCTGTGATCACTGTGAGCCAATCATATTGCCCTACTATTACCCTATTTCCAAATTTCCCCACCGCCTTTCTTTCCATTACTCGATCGCCACTGTAGCCATAATTCCCATTACGGACTATAGCGGCGCCCAAATGTACGCTTTCATATGCCAGGCGTAATGTTTTGCTGTTCACTGTTTCTCAGATGCTGTGTTTCTGCCTTTTCCCTGAATTTCAGCTATAGAGTAATAGCATTCTCATGGGGGTCAATATTTTCAACCAGACAAAAGTCACATTTCCAGCTTTCATGTTCAGAGATTACATGCTCCAATGCAAAAAAAAAACTGCTTTGTAGTTCCTCATACCGATGTGGATGATCTTGTGCCAGCGACATAATCCTCTTTTCAGTATAACAGATGCCTTCACTGATTGGTATGAAGGTTTGTACAAAAAGAACTGTGATGAGGGGAGACTGGGATGGAAGTGCTTTATTTTCTAGTGTTTATGTGAATGAGTGCTTGCTAAGTATCTCCTTATCACTGGCAGCAAGATGCTCTAGTATTCCTTAGTTTACATCTATATGGAGCAGGCCCTTTACCTACAGATTATGTTACCAGAAGTTAGAAGGGAATTTGACCTAGCAGGGCCGTTGTGATTCTACCCATGAAGGCAGGACTGGAGGAGAAAGGTGAAAGTGTATGTTTGCAGGCGGATTTGCCTGTAGAAGTTTTCACTGAATTGTTTGTTTGATCCCCCACTTAAAATTGAAGCTAACCTTGAACCTTACACAGCACTGAAAAGCTTGGACATACACTATTCAATTAGGTTTTTCTTTTGATTGATTTTTACGATTGTAATTAAGATTGATTTTTTTTGTTCAATTATTTTACAATCCACTACAAACTGCATATCAGTCTTGTGATCAATGTTAACATAAACCAGAGACAAATCAATATAAAAGATATATGCATACCAGGGCCTTCCTCCTGCCCTTTCCTCATTGATCGCTCCCACAACATCTTCCTCCACCTTCTGGTCCTGGTAGAAGCTCCGTAAGTTTGGCAAGTGTGCGCGTGCCCCGGTGTGCTCCTGTGCCTGGGAGTGCTCTGCTCCTGCACAGCACTACTGCGCAAACTAACGGCTGCTCCAATTGTCCCACCCTGGATCCTGTCAGGTCCAGTGACTTTGTAGGATGAGATCCCTGCACTGTGACTTTGATTGGCCCAATAGGTTGCATGTCACTTGACAGGCAGCCTACAGGGCCAAAGTGCGGGGGTCTCGTTCTGCAAAGTGAATCAACCCCCAAGTCAGCTAGCTAATTGTACAAGCTGTTGGTCAGTATTCCTCCTGTCTGGCTCTCAGGGAAATTGCTGATGTTGTTGAAGACATGGCTGACACTTCCTCTGCCCGGAGGATCAACTGTATACACATAACCATGGCAACGGGGATGTGAGCCCTCTGCTTCGCATGCACACTGTGCCAGTTTGAAACATATTGTATGGCTCTCACAGAATTACATTTTAAAATATGTGGTGTTTATGGCTCTCAGCCAAAAAGGTTCCTGACCCCTGATCTAAATGAACTGTGCATGCACAGAACACTCCCAGCCATGGGAACGCAATCAGGAGGTGCACATGGCCGGGACTGTGTGTGTGTGCAGTAGTACCCGACTCAGCCTTGTCGGGGCTTACAGCTGCAGGACATCAGGGCAGCATGGGGCTGTAAGAAGCTACCCCAAAATACAGAACACCAACACCAGTTTAGCTGCACTCATAAGAGAGAACCATTTATTGCACAAAAATATGCTTCACTGTTTGAAAAATTTGAGCAAAAACCCCCAATAAATATAGGGTATAAATTGCATAAATCTAAAAATGACAAGATCAAATTGGGGCCCCAATACATCTGACAGAGATGTAAGAAGCTGCAGGTAAGTATACATCCTTTTTGCTATCTTTGTCTCAGGTACACTTTATCAATCGTAATATTAATCAAAATCAAGTAATAGTTGAATAGTGTATGGCCAGCTGTACTTATGTGACACACTTTATTTTCTGTGTAGCCTAGTGCTTTTTTGTACATTAGTAGATCTTTGTTTGAGAATTACTGGTAGATATTACTGGTTTATAAGTAACACAGGATTGTTTTCATATTTATTTCAGGAACTTAGCGATCTTTCAGGGAGAGTGGAGAGCCTGGATCTCAAAGGTAAAGTCTGGTTGTGCTTTTATCGTTGGTACCTCCCTTGTACCTCAGTGCTTCCAGTTTATGGCTGTCTATAGAAGGTGCTTTGGTAGGTTGCTGTTCTGGCTTATAGGTGGCTGTTTTTTTCCCGCAGGAGAGAAGCTGGATCACAAGGCCTGCGAGGCTCTGGAGGAAATCTTTAAACGTGTGCAATTTAAGATGGTAGATCTAGAACAGACCAACCTGGACGAAGATGTAAGCCCTAGACTAATAATCTTACTGCTCTGTGTTGTAATTGTATACTCCTATAGTCACAACAAGTGTATACTGTACTTTTTGGGAACTTCATACTTATATTTTAACAGTATAGTTATTAAGGGCCTCATCTATTTAGTAACTCTAAAATACTGTCTGTGCTCTCCTTTTTGGAACTTTGCTTCACTGTACCTATTGAGGGAAAACTCAGACTGGGTACTTTGGTGAACTGCATAGTTCTCCACCACAGGTACTGTGCGAGGCAAGGCAAAAAAGGGCGCTGGACATATGAGCACCACCATAGGCTGTAATGTGAATTATGGCTATAGCAGTGCTCAGAGGGTAATTTGGGTGCCAGCTTTAGCAGAGCTGCATCTTACCCCGAGTCCATGGTGGCTTGGAGGAATATTAGTTATTAATGCCGCTGAGACTTTTGCAGGAGTAGGGTGAGCTGTTTTTCAGCTTCAGTGACATCCATTTTTGATTGGTTGGCGTTATTTTCAGTTCTGTCATCTCAGTGCTCCTTTTAGTGGCAGAGATTCTGAGGCTGTTCTCTACAGTGTGAATGTTTCTTCCAACAGGAAGGATTGATGTGTGCCCATAAACAACTGCAGATCCACTTGGGCTAACGTGTTTCCAACTGTCAGTGCTCAGCCTCCACAACCACTTGCATCGGCACAGCAGCTCTCTGCAGGCCTAGTAATCTTCCTAGGAAATATTTGTGCATGGCCCTTGTTTTATATAAGGGCTTTTTCAGTTATCTGAACTGCCCTTTTTTACTATTATATCTCTGAGCTAATTTCCTAAACTCTTCCCTTATGCTAAACTTACACTGTAAATGGAATACTAACCCTTAAAGAGACTTCTCCAGTTATCCTACAGGACAGCTTGGCCTCTGATTATTGGCTCAACCCTTGAAGAAACACAAAGTACAATAATTGAAATACCCCCAACAGAGACCATAACCGTCATCTATTTTATTATTTATTAATTTGGTTCCCGGTTAGGCTGAGGGATCCGCCTTTTTATTTGACTTCCTGCCTGCTCTGTGCTTTCCTTACCCCAATTAGTGCAGGTAGCCTTTTGCCAAGCAATGGCAGCATTTAGAAGTAGGTGCTGATCTCTCTGGCACTCGCCCGCCGGGGATGTTGACGTTGATACAGATCCTCCCAGGAGCACTTTAACATAGGTGGTGGGGTTAGGCAAGCTCCAGGTTTTTGGCTGGGACTTTTCCCTGCTCTAAGCGTGTTTCTTAGGGTAGGTGTAGTTTTATGATCTGGCCGGTCAGGTGCGTTTCCATCAGTAGCTCTATGCGAACTAACATTGGGCTAATGATGCTTCCCGCTTTAACTCCTTCTCTTGGCATTCTAATTTAACTTGTCAAAGTGGGATTTTTCCAGTAGAGGAGAAAGTGGAAAGGTTAATTTTTCATAACCAGATTTATGACCTCTTCCATTCCTACATGAGGTGGAGCACAGTTTCACAGCAGACTAGTTTAATCCTTATTGCTACAAGTACTGGAAAAGTCAGCAGTCCCTGGACCGAAAAATCTGTTTACGGTCATAAGGAAGAGAAAGTTTACGATGGTGGGTAAACAAAATGAATCTGGAAGACCTTGGACGTAGGAAAACCAATTCACCAATGCCAGTGCAAGGAACTGGGGAACATTTAAAGAGTACCCGAGGTGGGTTTGAAGAATATTATCTGCATACAGAGGCTGGATCTGCCTATACAGCCCAGCCTCTGTTGCTATCCAAAACCCCCCTAAGGTCCCCCTGCACTCTGCAATCCCTCATAAATCACAGCCAGCGCTGCTGACAAGCAGCTTGTCAGAGAGGGCTGTGTTTATCTCTATAGTGTCAGTCTGCTGCTCTCCCCGCCTCCTGCAGAACTCCGGTCCCCGCCTGCATCCCTTCCCTCCCTGCTGATTGGAGGGAAGGGACGGGGGCAGGGACCGGAGCTATGCAGGAGGCAAGGGAGCAGCCGAGACGTAAACAGATGTAAACATAGCCTGCACAGCGAGGCTGTGATTTATGAGGGATTGCAGAGTGCAGGGGGACCTTAGGGGGGTTTGGGATAGCAAAAGAGGCTGGGCTGTATAGGCAGATCCAGCCTCTGTATGCAGATAACATTCTTCAAACACACCTCGGGTTCTCTTTAAACATATTTTTTCTCCTGCAATAGAATATGAAACATAGGGCCTAATGCACAAAAGCACTGTAATTTTGCCGACACCAAACAAGCACTGACCGTTACACTATTAGCGCCACACGTGTTACCAGTGTATAGTGTGCATTGCTGTGCTAACGTGCACGTTGTCACGGTAAAGTGGCACTGATAGGGTAACTCTAGAGTATTCTCTATGTACGTGCTAGGACCAGTAAAATTGCTGTGCACTGTTTGCAGATAGTAAAATTATCGGCGTTTTATGCATCAGGCTCATATTGTTTTATGACAGTCTTTCCACTGATAAAGAACTTAAAGCCCAGCTAAACCCAAAGTTGAGCAAGACAAAATATATAAGAGCAGTCAGGATAAGTAAATATAAATGGTGCACAGAAGCAAAGTCCTGGACAGAATGCCAGTTTCATGGGCTAGATGAACGTAGAACTGCTCTACAAACTCATTTCTGTCCCTGCTCGCTGCAGCTGTTGGATGGGGGAGTGAGGTGTGAGCATGGGACACTCTAAACAGGAAGAACAATAGATACCAGACTACATTTCCCAGAATCCAGGTATTACAGTAAAAAACGTGTCTGCATGATGAGTGGGGACTTTGTAGTTCACAGGAAGTAGGCGGTAAACAATCTCAAGACCCCACTCTAATGCTGGTAATACACAGCTCGTTTCTGAGTTGAGTAGATGGTTAGATAGATCATTTCTGACATGTCCGATCACCGTTCGATTTTTGCCGTTCGATTTGTCATTGAAGTGAATTGAAAAACGAGTGGAAGATAAAAGAATCAAGTGGGAATCGAGTGGCCAAACGATCGGGCGCAGAATTGAGCGCCAGCAACGACTCATGTATTCCCAGCCTAACTGCAAAGAATAGCCTCTAGGAGCCTTGAGCCGGCATTGGCCAGCTGTACAGGTGCAGGAAGCAAAGCTACTCAATAGATTTTCCGATTGGAAAAGTTAATTTCCAGAGTAAATACTTATAATCAACACTAATCAGCTTGATTGCTTTCAGAATTTGTTTTGTTTACTTTTGGATTTAGTTGGGCTTTAATGTCACTGTGTAAAGGTAAAAACAGCGGTCACTAGGTATGAGGTTTATATGCCGATTTGTATGTCCAGTCATGGATCCTTTCGCTGTACCCTAGGGCTGCATGCTCACAGAGGGCCTTCATGTGGGCTTGTAGCTTAATGCTGACCTGAACTCAGAACTCCCCCGATGCTCTAAAAGATAAGCAACAGCATAATAACCTTTAAAGAAAAACATTTCTTTGTTACAACTGATACAAACCCTGAAATAAATCTGCAGTGTGTCTACTTCCTGCTTTAATGAAAACAGACATGGGGTCAAAATCCTGTTTTTAAAAAAATGATCTACTCTACTGAGTCAATCAGCAGACGTAGCTGAGAGATTATTTTACAGTGGTGATTAGTCATGGAGCAGAGGGAATTAGGCAGGCTAAACTCTCTAAATACATTCAGGGTGCATTTCTCTATGTTTTCCTTCTATCTTGTGCAAGAGTTCAGTTCCACTATAATAAAGCTAGGCTTTGGTGTCAGAGGGGTCTTGGTAGATTACCATTGAGTGAATGGAGTGGCACATTGAGCAAGAGCTGAGAGCGGTTAATGGTTACATTTGTTCGTCCTTCAGCTATAAGTGTGCACTGCAGTGGTCACCTTGCCCTGGAAAAGTGTTGCTTTTTTGTCTTGATAGAGCTTCCTGCTTTTGTTCACTAGTTAATATGCCACAGGCAGATGTGAGAGATTTTCATTTTCTCTTTTTTGCTTCATTACACTGTGAGGTTTTCTTACAGTTGTTCAAAAATCGTTTTTATTTTGCAATCTGTAGCTGCAGTAAAGCCGTTTCATTATTATCATTATAACTACTTTTACAATAGTTTTGCATAATGCAGTTTTTATTGCTCACATGATGCTTAACGACTAAACTTAATCTGGCCATCCATACAGGAATCTGACAGGCAATTTTTGGAAAACTATGTGCTATAGAGGCACTCTTTAAGCCTGTTTGGTTTTTCCTTCCAAATCCAAGTCTCCCATGTAAAATAGTGCTCTCCCAGGACCCCTGCAGTGTGTTAGCAGCGGAGTGCCCTCACCTGTCTGCCGACACGCCTCCTCCTGTGTCGTGTATCTATCCCCAGTGTGGAGCCTGTGACCTGGCTGCATTTACGTGACTACCTACATGCCTTGGATCACGGAGGCAGCACACAGGTGACAGGTGGGTTATCAGCTGCTAACCACCTTCTGCAGGTTCCCTGGGGAGGACTAGATGGAAGGGAGGTGTGGGGGGGGGGGGGGGGGGATTTTCAAGGTTAAACCTATTGAAAATCTATTTGCAGTGTGTGACGGTAAAGGTGCCCATTAACGGCAACATTTTTTTTCATCAGATGCGATCTTTCAACGCACTTTTTACGATCAAAAGTAATCAGAAGGTAATTCTTGCTCAGGGGAATTAGGGCATTTTTTCTCTTTGGATGCAATCATAAAATTCAACTTTCGGATTTATGGAATGTTCACCATCCTGGTTTAGGGGTAGGATACAGAAAGCTGTCTCAGAGATTTCAGCTGTCTGTTTCCACAGTTAGGAACATATTGAAGAAATTAAAGACCACAGGCTCAGTTCAAGTTAAGGCTCGAAGTGGCAGAGCAAGAATAATCTCAGATAAACAGAAGCAATGAATGGTGAGAACAGTCAGATTCAACCCACAGACCAGCACCAAAGACCTACAACATCATCTTGCTGCAGATGGAATCACTGTGCATTCAGTGCACTTTATACAAGGAGATGCTGTATGTGAGAATGATGCAGAGGAAGCCTTTTCTCCGCCCACAGCTCAAAAAGAGCCATTTGAGGTATGCTAAAACACATTTAGACAAGCCAGCTTAATTTTAGAATAAGGTGCTGTGGACTGATGAAACAAAAATTAAGTTATTTGGGCATAACAAGGGGCATTATGCATGGAGGAAAAACACAGCATTCCAAGAAAAACACCTGCTACCTATAGTAAAATATGGTGGTGGTTCCATCATGCTGTGGGGTGTGTGGACAGTGCAGGGACTGGGAATCTTATCAATGTTGAGGGGCGCATGGATTCCACTCAGTATCAGCAGATTCTGGAGAGCAATGTCCAGGCATCAGTGACAAAGCTGAAGCTGCGACAGGGCTGGATCTTTTAACAAGACAATGACCCTAAACACTGCTCAAAATCCACTTTGGCATTCATGCAGAGGAACCCAGACCTGAATATAATTGAAAATCTGTGGTGTGAGTTAAAGAGAGCTGTCCATGCTCAGAAGCCATCAAACCTGAATGAACTAGAGAACTAGAGACGTTTTGTAAAGAGGAATGGTCCAAAATACTTTCAACCAGAATCCAAACTCTCATTGGAACCTACAGGAAGCGCTTAGAGGCTGTAATTTCTGCAAAAGGAGGATCTACTACATATTGATTTCATTTCTTTTTTTTGTGGTGCCCAAATGTATGCACCTGCCTAATTTTGTTTAAACAATTATTGCACACTTTCTGTAAATCCAATAAACTTTGTGTCACTTCTCAAATATCACTGTGTGTCTCCTATATGATATATTTTAACTGACATTTATTATCGTAACAACCAACTATTTATACAAGAAAATCATGAAAATTAACAAGGTTGCCTAAACTTTCGTTCGCATCCCACTGTATGCACGCACGCACACACACGCACACACAAACACACACAGCGTGTGTATGTGTATGTATATATATATATTTATATATATTCATTCATATTCATGTTACAGTATACTACAAGTTTTTATTACATAGTGGATTATCTGCACTCCAGTCTGGGATTCTCACAGTTTCTCAGCATGTGACAGGCAGCTGCCTCCCCTCTCAGCCTCACAAACTGCATCACAGACAAGCAGAAAGTGAGAGCAGAGGCGCTGGCTGTGAGATGTAAACAAAGCACACAGAGCCTGCAGGGGGCGTGCACAACTTGTATTCATTACCACAGAGGCAGCACATTCCTCTCTGGGTCGACAAAGCTTGATAAAGAAAAGATTAGATATATTACAGAGACAGTGCAACTAGAAAAGGCTGCAGTTATCCAGACCACATTAGAACAGGTATAGGAACTTATAGAATAGAAGAAATAAGGCTGAAAATGTTGTTACAGAGTCTCTTTAAAGGGAAGGTTCAAGCAAAAAAAAAAAAAATGAGTTTAACTTACCTGGGGCTTCTACCAGCCCCATGTAGCCATCCTGTGCCCTCATAGTCACTCACTGCTGCTCCAGTCCCCCGCTGGCAGCTTTCTGACCTCGGAGGTCAGGGCCGCATTGTGTACATTTTTACGCATTCCCGCTAGTGCAGGAACATTAACATATACATTTTTACGCGTTAGTGGTGCAACGCATACATTTTTGTTCCTGCACTATCTGGAATGCGTAAAAATGTACGCAATGCGGCCCTGACCTCCGAGGTCGGCAAGCTGCCAGCGGGGGACTGGAGCAGCAGTGAGTGACTACGAGGGCGCAGGATGGCTACATGGGGCTGGTAGAAGCCCCAGGTAAGTGAAACTCATTTTTTTTTTTTTTGCTTGAACCTTCCCTTTAAGTCTGAAGCAATTTTTAAAATAAAAAAACAGATGCTCACCTCTGAAGTGGGAAGGTTGTGGGTCCTATAGAGCCTTCCCGCTCCTCTCCTGGTCACCGTGTTCCCCCGCAGGCGCCCCCGTTAGCAGTCTGTCTGTTCGGAGGAGGAACCTGCAGGGGAAGGAGACACTGTGAGGAGAATGGGAAGGCTCTATAGGACCCAGAGCCTTCCCACTCCTTAGGTGAGTATATGTTTATTTTTAAAATTGCTTCAGACTTGCTTTAAAGCACAAGAGAATGGCTGTCTGAAGAACTTTCTTATTTTAAAGCGGAACTGAACTCAGAACTTCCTCTCTGCTCTAAAAGATAAGCAACAACATAATAACCTTTAAAGAAAAACATTTCTTTGTTACAGCGAATACGAGTCCTGCAATAAATCTGCATTGTGTCTACTTCCTGCTTCCATGGAAGCAGACATACAGTGATGTGAAAAACTATTTGCCCCCTTCCTGATTTCTTATTCTTTTGCATGTTTGTCACACTTAAATGTTTCTGCTCATCAAAAAACGTTAACTATTAGTCAAAGATAACATAATTGAACACAAAATGCAGTTTTAAATGATGGTTTTTATTATTTAGTGAGAAAAAATACTCTAAATCTACATGGCCCTGTGTGAAAAAGTGATTGCCCCCCTTGTTAAAAAAATAACTGTGGTTTATCACACCGGAGTTCAATTTCTGTAGTCACCCCTGTTTCAATCAAGAAATCTCTAAAATAGGAGCTATCTGACACAGAGAAGTAGACCAAAAACACCTCAAAAGCTAGACATCATGCCAAGATCCAAAGAAATTCAGGAACAAATGAGAACAAAAGTAATTGATATCTATCAGTCTGGTAAAGGTTATAAAGCCATTTCTAAAGCTTTGGGACTCCAGCGAACCACAGTGAGAGCCATTATCCACAAATGGCAAAAACATGGAACAGTGATAAACCTTCCCAGGAGTGGCCGGCCGACCAAAATTACCCCAAGAGCGCAGAGAAAACTCATCCGTGAGGCCACAAAAGACCCCAGGACACCATCTAAAGAACTGCAGGCCTCACTTGCCTCCATTAAGGTCAGTGTTTACGACTCCAACATAAGAAAGAGACTGGGCAAAAACAGATATCCAAGGCGCAAACCACTTTTAAGCAAAAAGAACATTAAGGCTTGTCTCAATTTTGCTAAAAAAAATCTCAATGATTGCCAAGACTTTTGGGAAAATACCTTGTGGACCGACGAGACAAAAGTTGAACTTTTTGGAAGGTGCGTGTACCGTTACATCTGGTGTAGAAGTAACACAGCATTTCAGCAAAAGAACATCATACCAACAATAAAATATGGTGGTGGTAGTGTGATGGTCTGGGGTTGTTTTGCTGCTTCAGGACCTGGAAGGCTTGCTGTGATAGATGGAACCATGAATTCTACTGTCTACCAAAAAATCCTGAAGGAGAATGTCCGGCCATCTGTTCGTCAACTCAAGCTGAAGCGATCTTGGGTGCTACAGCAGGACAATGACTCAAAACACACCAGCAAATCCACCTCTGAATGGCTGAAGAAAAACAAAATGAAGACTTTGGAGTGGCCTAGTCAAAGTCCTGACCTGAATCTTATTGAGATGTTGTGGCATGACCTTAAAAAGGCGGTTCATGCTAGAAAACCCTTAAATAAAGCTGAATTACAACAATTCTGCAAAGATGAGTGGGCCAAAATTCCTCCAGAGAGCTGTAAAAGACTCGTTGCAAGTTATCGCAAACACTTGATTGCAGTTATTGCTGCTAAGGGTGGCTCAACCAGTTATTAGGTTCAGGGGGCAATTTCTTTTTCACACAGGGCCATGTAGGTTTGGAGTTTTTTTTTCTCACTAAATAATAAAAACCATCATTTAAAACTGCATTCTGTGTTCAATTATGTTATCTTTGACTAATAGTTAACGGTTTTTGATGAGCAGAAACATTTAAGTGTGACAAACATGCAAAAGAATAAGAAATCAGGAAGGGGGCAAATAGTTTTTCACATCACTGTAGGGTTAATATCCTGTGTTTACAAATTAGCTCCTCTGTGTGGCAGAGGAGATTCTTCAGTTGACAAAGCTGAGAGATCAAATTACAGATGTGATTAGTCATGAATGAAGAGGAATTAGACAGACTAAACTCCCTAAATACATACAGGGTGCATTTCTCTGTTTTCCGTCTTTCCTGTGCAAGAGTTCAGGCCCACTTTAAGTAACTTTTATCTTTGGAGCAGTTAATCAAACATTCGGTTTCTTCGGTTATCTTCCCAGCTCATTCATATGACATAAGAAAACCAGGCAACTGGCAGAAGAGTCAGTCTGACCAATACAACTGACAAGTTTTGCAGGACTAAAAAAGGGTATAAATTGCCAATTTTATTTCTACTCGGTACCCGTAAATTAGACACAGTTTTTAGTTACACAAAGTTGGAGAAGATAAGTCAAAATGCACCTTGTGTTATGGCAGTATGACATGTAGCCGTGCTCTGCAGTTCCCATGGAAGCATGACATTTGCTAAATAGTATATTTCCATTTGCTGTACAGATAAGTGTAACGTGTGTTGTGAGTCATGTGTGATGAAGGTCAGGTGCAAATGTCATTTCATTTCCGTGAAGATAGCACATAGGACTATCTGTATAATTAGAACTAGTCGGTCTATGATTAGTTCCTAAAATGTGTGTCAGTGTTTATTTTGTAATTGTCATACCTTAAACCAATCAAACCTGCCTAGGGCTAGGGAAATGTGGGAAGAACACCCTGCAGCCTCTTTCTACGGCCAGTAACAATTACATTCTATGGCCAGTAACATTAAAACCAAATAAAATAGAAAAAAACGAGGTGGCTTACCTCAATGAAGACCAATTCATATATAAGATGAATTTTTATTACAAAGCGCTGGCAACGCGTTTCGTGGGACCTTGCCCACTTCCTCAGGCTAAATAAAGTGCCAACAGTTGCTAATAGCTGCATGTAAGGCACCTCTGGCATCTCTCTATGGCCAGTGCACAAGCATCTATTCAACTGCAAGTGTGTTGGGATGGTATTACAGGTGAAACTTGAAAAATTAGAATATCATACAAATGTCCATTTTTTCAGTAATTCAACTTAATAGGTGAAACTAATATATAAAATGCACACTACATGCAAAGCGAGGCATTTCAAGTCTTTATTCATTATAATTTTGATGATTATGGTTTACAGCTTATGATAACCCCAAAATCAAAATCTCAGAACATTAGAATATTGTGAAAATGTTCAATATTCTAGGCTTAAAGGGAAGGTTCAGGGAGGGTGGTTAAAAAATAAAAATCAATTTCCACTTACCTGGGGCCTCCTCCAGCCCGTGGCAGGCAGGAGGTGCCCTCGCCGCCGCTCCACAGGCTCCTGGTGGTCTCCGGTGGCCAACCCGACCTGGCCAGGCCGGCTGCCAGGTCGGGCTCTTCTGCGCTCCAAGGGCCGGCACTTCTGCGTCCCACGCCGGGGCGCTGACGTCATCGGACGTCCTCCGGGCTGTACTGCGCAGGCGCAGTAGTTCTGGGCCTGCGCAGTACAGCCCAGCGGACGTCCGATGACGTCAGCTCGCCGGCGTGGGATGCAGAAGTGCCGGGCCTTGGAGCGCAGAAGAGCCCGACCTGGCAGCCGGCCTGGCCAGGTTGGGTTGGCCACCGGAGACCACCCGGGAGCCTGTGGAGCGGCGGCGAGGGCACCTCCTGCCTGCCACGGGCTGGAGGAAGCCCCAGGTAAGTGGAAATTGATTTTTATTTTTTATCCACCCTCCCTGAACCTTCCCTATAAAGAGACTCTGTAACAACATTTTCAGCCTTATTTTTTCTATCCTATAAGTTCCTATACCTGTTGTAATGTGGTCTAGATTACTGCAGCCTTTTCTAGTTGCACTGTCTCTGTAATCTATATACCGTATATACTCACATACAAGCCGAATTTTTGACCCCCAAAAAGGGGGTCAAAAGTTGGGGGGTCGGCTTGTATGCGAGTCTCTATTGTGGTGGTGGTGGTCCGCGGCGCCCCCCGCCCGCCCGCTCGCTCCCTCCCGTTGCGGCCGCCGCTGCTATTACCTCCTCAGCCGGCGGCCGCTTCCTCTACTGCGGGTGCCCCTCTCGCTCTGCTCGCCGTGTGCTGTGACGAGGCAGGAGAGAGCGGTTCCCCTGGGAACGGCGTCGCCGTTACTAGGGGAACCGCTCTCTCCTGCCTCGTCACAGCAGCAGCGCCGGGCGCGCTGCTGTGATACACGGCGAGCAGAGCGAGAGGGGCACCCGCAGTAGAGGAAGCGGCCGCCGGCTGAAGAGGTAATAGCAGCGGCGGCCGCGGAGGGAGCTGCGGGCGGACGGGGATCACTAAACTGGGCACTATACTGGCTAAACTGGGCACTATACTTGCTATACTGGACACTTTACTGACTATACTGGGCAGTTTACTAGCTATACTGGGCATTAAACTGGCTAAACTGGGCACTATACTTGCTATACTGGGCAGTTTACTAGCTATACTGGGCATTATACTGGCTAAACTGGGCACTATACTTGCTATACTGGACACTTTACTGGCTATACTGGGCAGTTTACTAGCTATACTGGGCATTATACTGGCTATACTGGGCACTATACTGGCTATACTGGGCACTTTACTGGCTATACTGGGCACTATACTAGCTATACTGGGCACTATACTGGCTATACTGGACACTTTACTGGCTATACTGGGCAGTTTACTAGCTATACTGGGCACTTTACTGGCTAAACTGGGCACTATACTAGCTATACTGGGCACTATACTAGCTATACTAGGGCACTATACTAGCTATACTGGGGCACTACACTAGCTATACTGGGCACTATACTAGCTATACTGGGGCACTACCTACCCATACTGGGCACTATACTAGCTATACTGAGGCACTACCTACCCATACTGGGCACTATACTAGCTATACTGGGACACACTGGGGGGATCACGCGGCCTGCACCAATCCAGCATTTCCTACCCCCGGCTTATATGGGGGTCAATCATTTTTCCCTGTTTTTTTAGGTAAAAGTTGGGGGGTCGGCTTATATGTGGGTCGGCTTATATGCGAGTATATACGGTAATCTTCTTCTTCTTTTTTTTTTTTTTTTTTTTTTTTTATCAAGCTTTGTAGACCCAGGGAGGAATGTTCTGACCTCTGAGTTGTAGCAATTTGGAGGGAGGAGTAATTTGAGGTCCGTTGTTCTCTGGGAACCCCGAAATTACCCTTATGCACCCCGTGCAGTATAACATTACTACTATGGTAGCGCCTAGTCTCGGTGCTGAGCACCATATGCTGAAACCACCCACATCGTGAACTTATTTCCCTACCTCTAATAATCATGGTCATCTGCAAGGAAACGTGCCGTCATCATTGCATTGCATAAAGATGGTTTTGGGGAAGGTCTATAAGACGCCGCTGCACTATACACGCACCAGTTTTAGCATTTTTATTTTTTCCCTGAATTTTGCTTTTAAACCTAGGTGCGTCTTGTATGCCGGAGCGTCTTCTATGACGAAAATACGGTCATTATCAGTAAAAGCCTTTGAACCTTATAAAGTGCTTGTAGTTTTACTTCAATACACCACAAGAAATATATTAAAGTGCGGGGAGCGACAAAGTTTAGCAAGTGAAAAAATTAGTTTTATTGACTAACATTAAATAAGCATTTGATAAGCAGTCCTCCCATCCCATTAAAACTATAAACTGAGTCCCCTATGTTAGGACAGGCGCATGTATACTAAATTGGAGTACACACCACAGAAGCAACTGATGTAAACATATAACCACTTGCAAACTTTGTGAAAAACAGTATTTGTGCCATTCCGAAAACTTTTGCACAAAGAAACATTTTATGCAACCAGCATTTATTTCCTTCCCCCAGGACAGCAAAGAAGGAGCAAGAGCTTTTCCTAGATGTCCTTCATGTGCAGCAGTAAATGTGGATGCAGACAGTGCCCTGAAGCCTGTTCCCAGAATACAGGGACTGCTGTTCCCCAACACTGACTTTTAAATGTACAAAAGAGTTGTTTATAGAGGAGCTGCAGGCAAACTGCTGAGCATGTGGCCTAAATATCTATAACTATGACCTTTTGTGTCAGTGGTGGGATTTGTTATTTTGTCTGTCCAGTCCTGTGACTGATGCTTCCTCCACCCTGAATCATCTTTTAGTCGACTCCACTACTCTGTAGCTCTCCTTTTTTTTTCTGCCAGTGTCTGATACTTCTGTTCAGCCTGACACACATATTCTCTTCTGATTTACTAAAAATCCATTCACAGAAAAGCTGAAATCGCAGAAAGCTGAAAAGTTGAACTAGTTAGAGGCGTCACCTGATTGTGTAACGTAGCATAGGGGACATCATCACAGCTCCACCTAGAGCAGGGGTCTCAAACTCGCGGCCCGCGGGCCATTTGCGGCCCTCGATACAATATTTTGTGGCCCTCGCTGGCAAAAGCTTCCTTATAGTTCGCTTCAGTGCTCCCAAGTAATTTGCCGCATCCCCGCCACTAAACGAGGGCTGCAGAGCCCCCAAATCGCCCGGGGGGCAATCCGCTGCCATTTCCTGGAAGGGGCAGAGCTGAAATTGAAATTGACGTCAATTGCCGCACGGATCGCCACCTCTCCCCGCCCCTCTCTGTGAAGGAAGAGTGAGAGAGGCGGGCAGAGGCGGCGATGCGCCGCGATTGTGAAATTCCTTATGCGGCCCAGCCTCATCCTGACTTTGCCTCCTGCGGCTCCCAGGTAAATTGAGTTTGAGACCCCTGACCTAGAGTCTAGACACATCTACAAATCCTTGGTCAGTAGTGTGATTCAATCGCTTATGTATTTTATCTCTGTATTTAGCTACTTACCAGATTTCTGGTTTTAACTAGTTTAACCACAGAGGGGTTTTTCCCCTTATGGATCAGAGCAATTTTAACATTTCAGCGCTCCTGGCTTTCATTATGGAAAAACAATATATAGGCAGCACCCAACCATCCAAGTTAGACATGTCGTTGTCCCTCTGTCTCCAGGAACAGCAATAGAAGTGTGAAGAGAAGGCACCCAGCACAGTCTTCAGTATTTTAAAGGGAAGGTCCAAGCAAAAAAAAAAAATGAGTTTCACTTACCTGGGGCTTCTACCAGCCCCATGCAGCCATCCTGTGCCCTCGTAGTCACTCACTGCTGCTCCAGTCCCCCGCTGGCAGCTTTCTGACCTCGGAGGTCAGGGCCACATTGCATACATTTTTATGCATTCCAGCTAGTGCAGGAACAAAAATGTATGCGTTGCACCACTAACGCGTAAAAATGTATGTGTTAATGTTCCTGCACTAGCGGGAATGTGTAAAAATGTACGCAATTCGGCCCTGACCTCCGAGGTCAGAAAGCTGCCAGTGGGAGACTGGAGCAGCAGTGAGTGACTACGAGGGCACAGGATGGCTGCATGGGGCTGGTAGAAGCCCCAGGTAAGTGAAACTCATTTTTTTTTTTGCTTGGACCTTCCCTTTAACAAATCTATAAGCAGCAAGATAATTGGCTCTTGGGTGCATACAAAAAACTATCTTTATTATATCAAATATATAATCAAATCATTTTATAGATTTGATATAATAAAGATAGTTTTGTGTATGCACCCAAGAGCCAATTTCCTTTCTGCTTATATATTTGTTAAATTTGTTGGCATGGTGCATACTTGAAACAGTGTATACTTGTAGGCGTATATTTAGTAATATTCATTGGTTTCTGGCTATCCCACTGCATGATTTTCATTTTTTAGTGGTGTTATACTTCAGTATTTTAAAGCTATTTTATAAAGGCATAAGTGATGATACAACAAATAGGGCAAGCAGAGATGACTCTCTTTATCACGCTAATATGCCCTCTAAATAGATACAATCAAACCAGGGTGCTCCATAACGGAGCCAATCAGAGTGGTCAGGATGCCCTGTTGCCAGCCAATCCCGAGGGGGGGGGGGGGGAGTTAAACAGATTTTACTCGCCTGGGGCTTCCTCCAGCTCTCAATCTCAGTCCCTTGATGGAGCCCCGGTCCTCTGCCATGTTCCACTGGCTGCCTGTAAAGATCTCAACTCTGCGCCTACGCAAGCATTCGTGCCAATACGTCCATGTAATCTGATGTGCACTGGCGCGTTTGACAAGATCTTGTCATAACTGGAAGGAATAATTGTAAGAATAAAATGGTGAGCTTCTGATAGGCACTGACAGGGAGGTAAGTAATATTAATTTGCAGGTACATCATGTGTTTATTTTAATAATTTTATATGGTTCAAGTTCACTTAAATATGTAGCTGATGCCCACCAGAGAAGTATCAATTATTCAGAAAAGAAAAAAAAATGTTCTCCCATAATGGGCTAAAAATACACAACTTTATTTTATTACTAAACACTCAAAGTACAATAATCCCCAAATATAAGAGAAAACATGGTGGAACGGCAGATTTCAGCTGCAAATCACGAAAAGCCATGTATAAGTGTTTGTGACCTTTTAAGGAAGAAACATTTGTTTTTAAACTAGAAGTGTAAGATAAATTATACTGTTGCTAAATTTTTAGTTAAATAGTGCTCTTGGTACAGTGGAAGCTTCTCATGTCCTGATTCCAAGTAATCTGTTAATTCATTTGGCATGATGTAGGGTTGGGCACAGATAGTCTGGAAGACTGTCCTGTTCAGAGATCTAATAGTAGCTGCTCTCTTTCCAAGGAAAGTAGTTAAATGTGTTCAGCAATTGCATTTACTGTATCTCCAGTTTGATTGCACTGCAGTCCTTGTGTGAAAATGTTTTTTTTTCCTTTTCTGGTGTGTGCAGGGTGCCTCTGCTTTATTTGACATGATTGAGTATTATGAGTCAGCAACGCATCTCAACATTTCCTTTAACAAGCACATCGGCACGCGGGGGTGGCAGGCGGCCGCTCACATGATGCGTAAGGTAAGCGCTGTTCTGACATCATTCTGATTCCTCAATATTGGAAAACTGAAAAGTACTTTATGTAGGCTTAAATGAAAAAGAAAAACATTTGTTTAGGATAGTAAAATCATTCACGTCTAGTGAATTAATGAAGAGGACCTTTCTCCACATATACACTGATCAGACAAAACATTAAGACCACCTGTCTGAATTGTTTAGGTTCACCTTGCAGTGTCAGTTATATTCACAAAGGGGCCCTCGGGTGGGTAAAATTAACTGAGAGGGCCCCCCTAAACCCCCCTACCCTCCAGGTAAGCAGCATCAGTGGTCTTTTATTACTGACAAATTCCATTAGGGCCCCTGAGTCGGCTGCTGGGCTCCACCAGTTCTCCCCACATCTTTATTGTGATCTCCGGGGTTTCTGCAGAGTTTTCAGCAGCGTAGTGACTCACCTTTCCTTGCTGGCATGCTCCTCTATTAGTCCGTGCACTCCCGATTTTATCTTTACAGAAGCACCTCTCCTCTGTGACCTGGCGCATGGTATTATGTAATAACATGCTGTTCGGTCACTGAGAAGATGCAGCCAGCAGGGATGAAGACTGGAACACATGGACTAACGGAGGAATGCACTGGCCAGGACAGGTGAGTTGTTGTGCTGCTGAAAACTCTGCAGGTTACCAAAATAAAGTTGGGTGGATACCTGGAGGTCCCAACAACTGCCCTAGTGCCAGCTTCTGCTGATTGCATCATTACACGCGACCAGCACTAGGGAAGCTGTAAGAGAGAGGAGAGGCCTCTTGATTGCCACTGGAGCTGGTGGATGAGGTGAGAGACATGCTGCTGATGGATGAGGTGAGAGACATGCTGCTGCTGCTGCTGCTGCTTTTATCCGTACATGGGGTAGCGGAGGAGGACACGGTATAATACAGGGAGTCCCTGACATTGCAGCGGCTCGTATCTGTGGGCGTTTGTAAGTTGGCAACTCCCTGTATTTAGAATGTAGGACGCAGCGACTTTTTCTTCCCATTTTGGGGGGGAGAAAAAGTGTTTTATATTCTGAAAAATAAGGTAACCTACTAGCAATGTTTATGGATTGTAGAATGAAACCAATGTAAACCTAAGGAGACCTTTAAACTTTAGGCAGTGTCCTGACTGGGATTTGATCCTGGCACTACAGAATATAAGGGTGGAGGCCACTCAGCCACCATACTGCCCACTTCCACACAGTGTACTCTAGTGCTCACAAAGCGTTTTATTTAAGAGCTCAAATCATACAAAACAATGGACTACAAACAGATGATAAAATAATTCTGGCTTAAGTAGATCAGTTATCACAATTTACACACCTTCTTCTCTAAAGAGGAGTATGTTGTATTTAGAGTTTCACCATCAGCCACACTTAAAAGTTCCCATCCACTCCTAACACACTTCAAATGCTATGCTTGCCAGTGTGACCTGTGAAGAGACAGATGCTTTGAAGTGTAAGGTGTGTCAGAGCTTTTAAACCGGGCTGTAAATAAAATTGTACACACCACTGCAGTTCACTCCCTGCTTTTAGGAACCTGCAGAGCATACAGAAAGGCTTCTATAATGAAAGGTTTGTGTAGATGCCTTCAGGTGAAGCAGTTGAATGTTGCATATTATGACCTATACACAGTGCCATTCAGGTAATGTGAGGGTTTAGTGAAGAGTGGGTTTGTTTCGGGTTACATTTAGCATTGGCTGAAATATTGGCTTGTGTTAAAGGACACATTTTACCACAACGCAATAATTTAAAAAAAAAAAATCTACTTACCCGGGGCTTCCTCCAGCCCCTGGCAGCTGATATGTCCCTCACCGCAGCTCCGATGTTCTGGGATCCCCTCCGTTGGAGATGCTGACCCCGCCAGGTCATCATCTGCTGTACCTGCGCGAGTGCGCGGCTGCGCTGCTCACGATCATGCTCACGATCATGCTCACGATCATGCTCACGATCATGCTCACGATCATGCTCACATGATTTGGAGCCTTCTGCGCAGCTGCTGTAGTTCTGCAGCTGCGCGAAACGCTCCAGGCCACATGAGCACGAATTTGAGCAACGTGGCTGTGCAAGCGCAGCAGATGCCGACCTGGCGAGGTCAGCATCTCCAACGCAGGGGATCCCGGGACACCGGAGCTGCGGTGAGGGACATGTCGGTTGCCAGGGGCTGGAGGAAGCCCCAGGTAAGTGGATCTTTTTTTTCTTTTAAATTGCTCGGAACTGTCCTTTAAAGTGCGTACACCCCTGTGATATGTCGTCTGTTGGGAATCAGGACCCGATCCCCTTGGGTGACCTCTCTGGGTGGCCCAGTACAGATGTGTCAGCTGTGTAGCTGACAACACGTTCTGTGGCGCGTGCGTGATGTCATGCGGAGGAGTATGACATCATGCTTTCCTGAAAGAAGTTGGCCGCCCATCAGGTGAGTACATCCGCCAGGCAGATTGCTCACAGTTTGGAGCTTGGGGGGCTGCCATATAAAGGCTTGATAATCTGCTGAGTGGGTCATTATCGGCCGCCTCAGCCAACTTTAGTCAAGAATGTGTATGAGCCTTTAGATAGATGGGAGTTAGTTTTAGGATTAGTATCAAGAGTTGAAGCAGATCTCCACTCATTAGTGCTAAATTTACCCTTAAAGAAAAAAAACTCAGGCACCTCTCCCTGAAAGCAAACCTGAAGCGAAAATAAACTCATGAGATAATGAACTGTATGTGTAGTACAGCTAAGAAATAGAACATTAGTAGCAAAGAGTCCCATGTTTTTCAGTACAGAAATAGTTAGAAAAAAATAATCGATACAAAAAATAGCTTTTCTGAGCTCTTCGACCCACTGGGTTGAATACAGTCCTGTTTTTTCAAGCACTTTAACAGCTAAGAAACAGTGAGAGACAGCTTGAGATAAGGTTTTACTGCAGGAAAGTTCAAAGGGTAATTATTTCTGCTTTGTTTTATAGCTTGAAACGCAGTGTGTGGTTTCTAAACTGCAAATATGACAGAATGATGCAATGTTATAAAAAAAAAAGCTATACAACTGAAAATAAAAATATGAGACTCTTTGCTACTAATGTTATTTTCCTTATCCGTACTACACATACAATTCATTATATCAAAAGGCTCTGGTAAAATGAAACCTGCGCTGGGTAGGGAGAGAAAATGAGATACTTACCGCTTCTGTCGTTCCCTGCCGTCAGCCGCCAGTATTCTCCTATTCCTCCCGGTGCTAAGTGATTAGCATCTGACGCTTGCTATTCAGTGGAGCACAGACGCTAGGAAGGAGGAGGCGGGGGAATGTGCGTACTTTTGTCCATTATTATGCGCAGGGCAGAAGCGAAGATAATCCAGGTAAAAGGTCAGCCAGGACACCGGGAGGAATAGAAGACCAGCGGCTGACGGCGGGGAACGACCGTAACGGTAAGTATCTAATTTTCTCTCCCTACCCAGTGCAGGTTTCATTTTACCAGAGCATTTTGGCTTCTGATATCCTTTAAGCCTCCCTACTGTCCCCAAAGCTCCTCTTCTGTAATGTGAAGCTCTCTTTTTCCCTAAGCTCCATATTGATCTCTTTGTCAATGCAGCTGGCTACTGATTCAAGGTGACCACTGCATCCTGACCACTCAAGTAATAGGAACTATGAGAAGATTATTGGAAGTAACCTTGATTCACAGGACTGCTACCATCTTACCTTGCCCATAGCTCCATGCTACAAAGTGTTGGCATGAGCGGCCTACTAGAGAGGCATCAGAGTCCAGGCACCTAGGACAGTGATCTGCAAACTTGACTCTCCAGCTGTTAAGGAACTACTAAGAGTTAAAGGGAAATATAATGTTTTTGTCCTGAAGGTAATTTGACAAAAACACATTATACGTGTGTTCCCAAGTCAGTATTAGGCTAGGTTCCCACTACAGTGCGTTCACAGCATATCCTGAGTGGATATGATGTGCCCCCATCGCTGTGACCGGTGAGATGTTCACACTCACCATTGTTGTGCATCGGGTCCGCCAACGTCACCATCGCTGCCTCCATTCTGGTCCTACATCTGTGCTGGCATGGTTGCTGGACTCGGACAAGTGCTCACCATGGACCAATGAGAATCCTTCCTGGTGCTAGGGAGGATTCCCATTGGTCTTTTGCGATCCATAGAAGCCCTATGCGTCTGTTGGGGCTCTGAGCTGTATGCTGAGTTTGTCCCTGATCCCAGCAAGTTGGAAGTCACAGAAGACAGAGGAGTAGATCCAGAATGGAGGGGGTAAACAGACTACTGTGAACTGTGCATTCCCATCGGCTTGCATGGATTTCATGAGCATCCGCAGCATCTGCAGTCTCTGGAACAAATGTCTGTTGGGAACGTGTGTTTTGCTCCTGCTCCATTTTTCCTCAAGTGTGAAGCTGTTATTATTTATTGTATTTATAAAACGCCAACATATTATCCAGCGCTGCACAATAGGTAAATGGGAGAACATACAAGGTAAGACATACAAGGAGTTCACAACAAAACAAGATCATGCCAATGTCTTTCATAACATTAGTTTAGTGTCTTTGGTCAAAATAGAGACTGTTCTAGTCCACAGGAAGGGTGACTGACAGTGAGATTGCTTAATCAAGCTGGAAACACAAGGGAGGAGGGCCCTGCCAGAGGCTTACAATCTAAAGGGTGGGGGTAGAAACAATTAGGTGTAAAGTTAGACTCCGTGTTTGTGTTGAGGCTATTTGCAGAGGTGATGGGTATTAACTATTTCCGGCCCTTGCCGATTGAAATCTGCGCCCTGTTTTGATTGCTATCTGGCTGCCAGGGCGTAGTTTTCAATTCACCGCTGCTGCGTGCATCCGCCATTTTCGTCGCTCCCGCCAACCTCGCTGCTAAATCCCCGCCGTCTCCTGCCGCAGCTCATTCGGCTCTGAAGTCTCTATAACTGCAGAGTTCCTATGAGCGGGGTCAGGAGCCAATTTCATTGGCTCCTGGCCCTGTCCTTCAATGTAGCCAACTCCCATTGGCTTACATTAGAGGGCAGGGCCTGGAGCCAATGAAAGCGGCTTCTGGCCGGCTCACAGGTTTTCTGCCGTCATAGAGATGGCAGAGTGAGTGGCCCAGGTTCCCGACGTGTGGTGGTGACGGTATGTGCGGCTATTCGTCGGAATTCTGACGTTTCTGTACCAGCAGTGTCTGGTCCTTATAGGGGCTAGTACTTAAGTGGTTAAGCAATGTCAGGCTCACATTACTTTCATTGAATGGAAAGGGGTTTTCAGGATAATAGATATGCTGCACCATACACCACTGCAGTTGCTAGATGGTTAGTGTGGCACAGTCATCTGATGCCAGCAATATGTAGCTGCTAGGAATCAAGAGAACCTTCTACCTAGATGACTACCATCACTGCCAAGATGATATCTCTAAAGACTGAAAGTACATTGCTTTTAGAGTGAAAACCAAACCTTGTAATGTCTGAATCCTATTATTTGACAGACAAACTGTCTCCAGTACCTGGATGCCCGCAATACCCCTCTGCTGGATCACTCGGCTCCTTTTGTAGCCCGAGCTCTCCGCATTAGTAGCAGCTTAACCGTCCTTCACCTAGAAAACACCACCCTGTCGGGAAGACCGCTTATGTTACTAGGTGAGTGCCCCCTTGTGGCTTATTGCTGAACATACACTCCAACACTATTCAGCTGTGTTACCATCCATGTAGTGCTATCACTAGTAGAGAGCAGATTTGACTTTGGGTGGCTGGAGTCAGTCTGCACACTTCTTTGTATATTAGTGCTACTAGTATAAAGAAATAACTTATTCGTTTTGGCTCAAGGCTTAGAGGCTGCACATGTGGCAGAAATGATATCCTTTATCTCTGGATTTGCAGAATGTAATTTTGATGTCATTACCATTTGCATAGCTATAAAGCAAAACTATTTGCCAAAATATAGCAATTAAAGTACAGTTTTGCATAGAAAATGTTAGTGCCTTTCAAAACAAGTTACAGTGGTTTGCAAAAGTATTCGGCCCCCTTGAAGTTTTCCACATTTTGTCACATTACTGCCACAAACATGAATCAATTTTATTGGAATTCCACGTGAAAGACCAATACAAAGTGGTGTACATGTGAGAAGTGGAACGAAAATCATACATGATTCCCAACATTTAAAAAAAAAAAAAAAAATAACTGCAAAGTGGGGTGTGCGTAATTATTCAGCCCCCTGAATCAATACTTTGTAGAACCACCTTTTGCTGCCACCTTTTGCTGAAAAGCAGTTTTCAGATCTTGCCACAGATTCTCGATTGGATTTAGATCTGGACCGTGACTGGCCCATTCTAACACATGGATATGCTTTGTTTTAAACCATTTCATTGTTGCCCTGGCTTTATGTTTAGGGTCGTTGTCCTGCTGGAAGGTGAACCTTCGCCCCAGTCTCAAGTCTTTTGCAGACTCCAAGAGGTTTTCTTCCAAGATTGCCCTGCATTTGGCTCCATCCATCTTCCCATCAACTCTGACCATCTTCCCTGTCCCTGCTGAAGAGAAGCACCCCCAGAGCATGATGCTGCCACCATCATATTTGACAGTGGGGATGGTGTGTTCAGACTCCAGAGTGATGTTCAGTGTTAGTTTTCGGCCATACTTAGCGTTTTGCATTTTGGCCAAAAAGTTACATTTTGGTCTGACCAGAGCGCCTTCTTGCTGTGTCCCCCAAATGGCTTGTGGCAAACTGCAAACAGGACTTCTGATGCTTTTCTGTTAACAATGGCTTTCTTCTTGCCACTCTTCCATAAAGGCCAACTTTGTGCAGTGCACGACTAACAGTTGTCCTATGGACAGATTCCCCCACCTGAGCTGTAGATCTCTACAGCTCGTCTAGAGTCACCATGGGCCTCTTGACTGCATTTCTGATCAGCGCTCTCCTTCTTTAGCCTGTGAGTTTAGGTGGACGGCCTTGTCTTGGTAGGTTTACAGTTGTGCCATACTCCTTTCATTTCTGAATGATCACTTGAACAGTGCTCCGTGGTATGTTCAAGGCTTTGGAAATCTTTTTGTAGCCTAAGCCTGCTTTAAATTTCTCAATAACTTTATCCCTGACCTGGTGTGTTCTTTAGACTTCATGGTGTTATTGCTCCCAATATTCTCTTAGACAACCTCTGAGGCCGTCACAGAGCAGCTGTATTTGTACTGACATTAAATTACACTCCGGTGCACTCTATTTAGTCATTAGCACTCTTCAGGCAATGTCTTTGGGCAACTGACTGCACTCAGACCAAAGGGGGCTGAATAATTACGCACACCCCACTTTGCAGTTATTTATTTGTAAAAAAAATGCTTGGAATCGTATGATTTTTGTTCCACTTCTCACGTGTACACCACTTTGTATTGGTCTTTCACATGGAATTCCAATAAAATTGATTCATGTTTGTGGCAGTAATATGACAAAATGTGGAAAACTTCAAGGGGGCCGAATACTTTTGCAAACCACTGTATATGAATTCCTGTATTTTTATGAAAGATTTACAGCCCTTTCTCTTCTACCCAGCCTTTCAGAGCATGTCCTGTGTACATGTCCCTGCAATGTATTTTGCAAATGTGTAAGGCCCAGACTGCCAGCATGTCTTTGCCTGGCTTATCACGGCTGGGTGGAAGAGATGGGCAGTGGTCTCATCTTGTGATGTGAATGTCTCTTGAATTACAGCTATTTATACTTCATTTTGTAGGTTCATCAATGCTGTCTGTACAGTAGAGTTTAGTACCATCATCAGTAAAAGCAAGAGGCTTTGAATCTCGACACCAGCATTTATTGGCTAACTTAAACAAGAGTAAGCTTTCGGCTATTCTGCCTTCATCAGACTCTGATACTGTATGCTGAAAAGTTGTTAAAGCACACAGCTATATACATGCTACATCAATTTCTTCAAATTTTATGAGGTTGATGATGATATTTAATGTTATTATTTTTTAGCCTAGACAAATTGCATCCATTCTACTTGTAGTTAACTCTTCAACTTGGAATGAATGATGCTTCTGTGCCAGGCAGAGTCTCAGTTATGTGAAGATTGAGTAAACAAAAGGTCTTATCTATTTGTCATAAATCAGTTAACATCCTCTCAAGACACTATTTAGATGTCTTGTTTCAGTTAAGGCATTGTAATAACAAATTTATGTTTCCAAGAAAATGCATGTATCCCCTTTTAATGTTACATGTATATAGCTGCGTGCTAGAACAACTTTTCAGCATACAGGATTGGAGTCTGCTGAAGGCGGAGTAGCTGAAAGCTTACTCCTTGTTTGTTTAAAGAGAGTCTGAAGCCTCAAAAATTGCCTGTTTTTAATTAGCCAGACCTCTTCAGCATTATTGCCATAGCTGAAACGCCGCATTCCTGCAGCAACACCAGGCCTTAATCTACCTGAAATCCCCAGGGAAAATTTCGGGGCTCCTTCCTGTTAGAGGCAGAGCTTTGTGCAGTTGCTCTGCCTCTAGTCGTGTCAAGGCCTAGTTTTGCTGCCGGAATGCGGCGTTTTAGCTATGGCATTAATGCTGAAGAGGTCTGGCTAATAAAGAGTTAATTTTTGAGGCTTCAGACTCTCTTTAAGTTGGTCAAGAAATGGTATCATCCTGATTCAAAACTTCTTGCTTTTACTGTCAGTACAGGTATTCCTTATCTCCCACCATTGCCTCTTCAGCAGTGTTGGGATGAGTGCGTGTGTTTGTACTCAGTAGTACACTTCCTGCTCATTTTCCTCCTCCCCTCCATGGGAAAGTACATTTCGCTAGATAAAGAATCAAGCAGGTGTACTTAGTAGAGAGATTTCTGGACTTAATTGTTCTTCATGCATTAACTTTTACTATATCAAATATCAGTGATTACAAGGAACCAGCATTTCGTGCACACTTACTCCCAGGATTCTACGTACTCACCAGGCTTTATGATCCTATGAGCAAGCACCCATAATGAAATGTAAAGTTTATTATAATGCAAGTAATGAATCCCTCTATATAAAGCACTGCACCAATGTAGGCCAAGTATCATAAACTTTATCTAATCAAAAAAACTATAAACACATAAAATCTAAATGAAATAGCCACACAATGTATTTTCAGACAAGTATATAAATCTCCCTTATATAATTTATCTAATAAGCCGTAGTGAATAAACAACTGTTAAATAGCTACACTTACAGCGAAGGAACAAAGTGCTCATTATAATTGTAGTGCTGTAATATAATTGTAATTGTAGGTTTATTGTAGCTGAGATAGAAGAACAGCAAAAGATCCCTCAAAAACCCAGTGTCCAAAGTTAGAGCTTGATGTGCCATGTAATAAGTGAAAATTATTTGATCCCCTATCAAAAGATGACTTGGTACATGGTGGCAAATCCCTTGATGGCAATCATAGAGGTTAGACATTTCTTGTAGTTGACCACCAGGTTTTCAGGTGGGTATGGTGTTCTTAGGATCATTGGCATCATCTCAACTCTCTTGGAGGAGGAGGAATAATGCCTATGCTGGGCATACACGGCGCGATCGTTATCAATTGAGCCGCTGATGGCTCGATTGATAATATTCAACCTGTCCGATCACCGCGGCGGATCGATTCTGCGCTTGATCCCCGCGGGCGGACAATGGAAGAAATGAGCGGCTGATAAGGAACTGCCCGAGGGGACGAGCGGGAATCTATGCCCGCGCGGATGAGCGGGGACGTGCCGGCATCGAGCCAGCGGCTCAATTCCGGCACATAAACGCACCGCGTATGCCTAGCATTAGAGCTCAATTTTTATCTTGTCTGACCACAACACTTTCGCCCAGTTGTTCTCTGGAGCATTCAGACGTGCATTGGCAAAGTGCAGACTGCCTGTACATGTGCTATCTTGAGCAGGGAGATGTTGAGGGCTCTGTAAGATTTGTTTTCTTGTAGCTTTGAGAGATGCCATAACAACAAAAAGACCCTCTGACTGGTCATTCCTTTGTCAAAGGGCAAACAAGCAAAATCAGCAGGGTATCAAATACAACATTCCCTCACTGAACAGGCTGAACCTAGGTTCATTATGCCTAAGTAGTGAGAAAAGTGCAGATTGCTTAAGATATATAAACCAATTTATAATAAAATGCCATATATATGTTACAGCCAGAACCTGAAATCTGGCCACTTTGGGTTCTGCCCGGCCAAAATGCGAAGTGGCCGTGTTATAGTGGCCAATTTCGGAAACCAATTCATTCTGGCGGCTCCGGCTCCGGCTCCTTCACCCCTGCCTCCCACCCTCCTCTCACCAGTCACACCTCTGGCAGCCAGGAGTCGAGTATCTCTACCCACCCTCCATTTCCCCCCAAGCACACACAGGTTGTTCATGACTGCAGGGAAGCACCACAAGGAGCAAGCAGCAGGAACAATGCAGACATTGCTTCTGCCAGTACCCTCTCTAAAGTGCTCACCTATACGAATGAAAGTGGTGGCACGAACCCCTGCTTCTTGCGGTACTTTCCCACAGTTAGGAACGTAGTAGAAGGAGCTCCAGCAGCCAGGACAGGTCACCAGTATCGGGCGAAAGTAGATGTGAGTGACGTAAGAGCGGCCACTGTCAGTCCAGCTAAGTGCGCTGCTTGGGTTTCACCTCCTGTCCCAGCTGCGGCTATCCCTCACTTCCTCCTCAGCTCCTCCCTCCAGCCTCCTCCTCCGCTCCACTCTTGCCTCTTCCCCCTCTCCATCCCTCTTGCTCTCCTCCAGCACCGGCTGCTGCCTGCCATCCTCTCTCCCTCCGTCTCTATCCGGCCAGGCTCCACTCGCCACCCCTGCACACCCGGAACTCCATGACCGCAGCATGATGACCGAGATTGCCACCGCCTCCTTCTCCAAAAGCCTGCAGATTTGCGTTTTTGACATTGGCCGCTGTAACATAGCCACTTCACATTTTGGCCGGACAGAATCCAAAGTGGCCAGACTTCGGGTTCTGGCCGTAACATATATAACAAATAGTGCAAATACTTCTTTACAAAGCTATTTTTTTATTCATTTATTTTATTATAATTTTTTACTTTATTAATGTTCTTCAAAGTCAGCCCCCTTTATGAGGGTCAGGTGCAACACACAACCCACATTGAAACATAAACTGGGAGCTTGATGTGGTCTTTTCAGTGCAAAATGTAATCCCTTGTGTCTGAGGAAGAGCAGAAAAAGAAAATAAATATGGTGTTTCAACAATATGCACATATCACACAGTGTGTAAGTGCAAGTGTCCCTTGAAAATGATAACCTGGAAGTGTCTATGGCAGTGATGGCTAACCTTAGCACTTCAGCTGTGACAAAACTACAAATCCCAACATGCCTCTTCTCTTCCCCGAGTTATGCTTAGAGCTGGCAGACTATTGCAATGTCTCATGGGACTTGCAGTTCCACCACAGTTGGAGTGCCAAGGTTAGCCATCACTGATCTAGAAGTATAAATAGTGGTATGTCCCATTACAACATGGTGTAAGAGCAAGTTACAAGCATGGACAAATTTGTTGTTACCCCTTATCCGTAAGTTGAGCCCAAAATTTGTCATTGAAACAATTTGAAAGTGCCAAAAATGATCAGACTTTAGTTCAGAACTTTGATCAAGAGAATATTTCAAATAAAATAAAAATGGCATAAAGAAAAATAATGTGGCCTTTAACCTTATATTGTCTGAGGAAAATGCACACGCTTTTCACACACAATTTTTTTATCGGCGTTGAAACATGCTCTCTTTTCGACAGTGGCTAATTTTATTGTTAATAGGAAAACGTGTTGTATTGTAGATTATGATGTGGATTACTCTCTCCTTTGTTTTCTGCAGTCCATTTTCACTGTGCAACACCCAATAATACCAAACGTCAAAGTGACTGCTATTTTCCATTTAGCACACACTAGATTATCACCGGGTTTACTGTAACGTGTGTAAATTTAACGTTTTCTTTACATGCTTGCTTTGTTTGCTCACCAGTAGACAAAGACAAGACAAATAACATTTATATTGCGCTTTTCTCCTTGCGGACTCAAAGCGCCAGAGCAGAGCAGCAGCCACTAGGGCGCGCTCTATTGGCAGTAGCAGTGTAAGGGAGACTTGCCAAAGGTCTCCTACTGAATCGGTGCTGGCTTACTGAACAGGCAGAGCCGAGATTTGAACCCTGGTCTCCTGTGTCAAAGGCAGAGCCCTTAACCATTACACCATCAGCCAACTGCCAAAGTAACAGCATGGAAGTGCCCAGGACTCTCGAGACAGCTAATTTCGGCGGAGAGCTGCGCCGATGATTTGGGCACCACCATAGGCTGTAATGAGAATTTTGTCTATAGTGGTGCTCAGTGACTAATTTGGGCTCCAGTGATTGCCAGGGTTCAAATTAGAAATAAAATGAGTTAATTCTGCCGCCGGCAATAGCCGATGCACGAATTATGTGTGTTCACCCCTTTTCTGCCGAGTTACTACAGCTCACCCAGGTAATTGCATTAACACCATCTCAGCAGGTGCAGGGTGAGTAGGCTTTCAGCTTCACCCTGTGCTGAAATTTGGTTGTTGCGAATGTAACCACCTCCTGACTGCCTCACGCCGATGGACTGTGGGAGAGAGGCGCTTCCAGGACCGCCTAATGCCAGTCTGTGCCGAAGTCCTGGGGGAGAGACAAGCAGGGAACGAATGCTCGCGCGCTCATTCCCTAGAGCTGTAAACAGCGGGGATCCGTTATCAGCCTGCCAGCCGCGATCGGCAAATAAACATTTGTACAGCTGCTGCGATCTAGTACAGCGCTGTACAGGGGACAGCCCTGTCACTTAACTGTCCCTCTGGCTTACAATCAAATCCCTCTCATAGACTGATGCCTATGAGAGTGAAGTGTAGTGTACAGTTCTCAGTCTAGGGCCAATTTAAAGGGGTGAATAAAAGGAATAGGGTTTTATTTATTTATTTTTTAAAAGATCATCTTTGATTAATAGAAAAAAAATAAACATCGCAGCAGCAATCAGAACCCACCAGAACGAACTCTGTTAAAGCGGAATATAACCCTGCATTTCAACTTTGCTCTAAAACATTATTTACAGTATATTATATGGAACCAGCATTTTTTTTTTTACTAGACCAGCATTGGAAGGGTTACACAGAGCTTTAAAGTTCCTGGAGAGAGCTGCAGACGTATCTGAAGCTTACATAGATACATTTTGTTTACATACATGTATCTAAGTGTGGAATGTGACTCACTCTCTGACTGAGAAGGAGCTGGAGGACAGCCAAAGAGTGTGTAACATTTCTCACTTGTTACATTCTATTTAGTTAAATGTATCTATCTGAACTTCTGCATATCTCTCCACGAACTTTAAACCTCTGTGTTTAACCCTTCCAATGCTGGTCTAGTAAAAAAAAATGCTGGTTGCATATAATATGCTGTAAATAATGTTTTAGAGCAAAGTTGAAATGCAGGGTTATATTCCGCTTTAAAGAGACTCTGAAGCGAGAATAAATCTCGCTTCAGAGCTTATAGTTAGCAGGGGCATGTGTGCCCCTGATAAAACGCCTTTTAGCGCGGCTAAACGGGGGTCCCTTACCGCCCGAAATCCCCTCCGTGCAGCCGGGGATCTCTTCCGGATTGAGGCAGGGCTAACCGCCGCAGCCCTGCCCCACGCGCGTCTGTCAGCGCTTATCTCCGCCTCTCCCCCGCCCCTCTCAGTCTTCCTTCGCTGAGAGGGGCGGGGGAGAGGCGGCGATGCGCCGCTGATAGACGCGACTAGAGGCAGGGCTGCAGCCGTTAGCCCTGCCTCTAGGAGCAGCAAAATCTATGACCAATTTGATCGTTGATTTTGAGGGAGGGGGGCGGGGTTTGGGGGTGAAGGGACCCCCGTTTAGCTGTGGGATAGTGAGCTATGACCTCTGAAGCGAGAATTATTCTCGCTTCAGTGTCTCTTTAATGGGAAGAAAATGAGGTAGACTTCATTTGGGTGCTAAGTCGGATGGCCGTGCAATAAACCGGTAAAGCTGCACTGAATTGTGAAAAATCGCCTGGTCACTAGGGGGGGGGGGGTGGTATAAACCTGTGGTCCTCAAGAGGTTACATGTATGCAGGACACTTGCTGTTGTGTGATCACTTTTTAGAGTACATCAAGCACATTTTCAATGAGCAAAAGGGTACCAACAAATTTGTCCACATCTTGAAAGATTAATCTGCTATGAACTGTCTTTGAGCTGTAACTTTCTCCATAGCGGCCGGTCTTGCTTTTTAAATCTTGTATGGCAGGCTCAGTGGTCTCATTGTCTTGTATGCTGTTCCAGCTACTGCACTGAAGATGAACATAGTGTTACGAGAACTATATCTTGCTGACAATCGCCTCAATAGCCTGCAAGATTCAGCTCAGCTGGGAAACGTATTAAAGTTCAACAGTTGTATACAGATCCTGGACCTGCGGAACAACCACATAATGGACTCAGGTGAGTTTCTGACTTTACATGTTGTTATGGCCACATTAGTCACATTAGAGTACTTGTCTAACAGCTTGTTTTTTTATGAAGCAGTTACTAGGGAAGTATAGCACTCCAAGCTGAATACTAGACTTGGTTGTAATTACAGCTGTGTATGGATGTTGTTTCTTTGCCACAGTAATTAGGTTTATTCAGTCTAACATTGTCAATGTTTTTGTTATAAACAATTAAATCTTATCTCATAAAATGCTATCTTTGCTTTTCCTTCTACTCACTAATATGGTGCCCTTGGTTTTTTTTCATAAACCCATTGGCAGGTCTAGCGTACATCTGTGAAGGACTGAAGGAGCAGCGCCAGGGATTGGTCACATTGGTGCTCTGGAACAATCAGCTGACTCATGCCGGCATGGTCTACATGAGCATGTGCTTGGTGAGATGCAGGCGGTACAGGGAAGAAAGGGTTTTTGGGTGGGAGGGGTCATTTTTTTTTTTTTTTTCCAACCATCATTTCTGCTCTTAGTGACGATCTTCAATTAACACTGTAAATTTCTTTCTCTATCTTAGCCTCACACTCAGACTTTAGAGACGTTAAACCTCGGTCACAATGCTGTAGGCAACGAGGGTGTCCGGCATTTAAAGAATGGTCTGATTGGAAATCGCAGTGTGCTCCGGCTTGGCTTGGCATCTGCCAAACTCACTTGTGAAGGTGAGGGGTTTTCTTTCCAACTCTGAAACTTGAACAAGTCTTTTGAGATGGCTTTGTGTGCGTCATGTGATCACTTTGCAGAAATATGTCAAGCTGCTCTTGCGGAAGTGTAGTAAGTGCTTTGAAAAGTAGTACAAGCAGACAAGAAAACTCATGACTGCAACAAGGACACATTTAGTCACCTGCTACCTGCTAATGAAATGAAAGGTACTTGCGTATTATCACACCATCCGAACTTTGCAGCCTATTGTTGAAATTCAATGTACTCTCCTGGTAACGAACAAAGCATTGTTGGAAAGCTAAGAGTGTTGACTTCTGTTTGCACCTAGGGGTCAGTGTGATACACTGTTCATGAGCTTGGGTTGGGGTTGAAGGTGAGGTGTCCTTCACCTGTTTGCAGAGAACGTGTTTAGAGGAGGACATGATTGTTACACTCACCATGGCGGCCATCTGCAGCGTTCCCGGAGATTCTCGCGTGTGCGCACGCGCAGGGGCTCATTGGCATGACTCTGTTTGTTTTCTGCGCGGCGCGCTGCGTTGCGCGTGCAATAGTTTGTGCGCGTGAGCCGCGGGGCGCGTGTGCGCGCGCGCAAAGGGTTGCGCGTGTTCTGCGCATGCGCAGGGTGTTAATTTTGGCGCCAATCTAGAGTATATAAGCAGCACTGCCCTTAGATGCAGTGCTGCTCGTTCTGACAGCTTGTCTACCTGTTGGTGAACCGTGTTCCTGTTTACTTGATCCTGATCTTCCGTTGTGACCTTGGCCTGTGGCCCCGACTACTGCTTGATCTCTGCCTGCCCCGACATCGGTTCTGTCTACTGGATATTCTCTGTCTGCTGCCTGCCCCGACCCCTGGCTTGTGACCCCGACCACCGTTGATCTCTGCCTACCCCGACCACTGGCTTGTGACCCCGACTTCAGCGATACTCCGCCTGTCTTGGAACTCCAGCCTTCGTCTGACCAAGTCTACTCCACAATCAGTGTCACCTGTTCTCCCGACCACTCGCTGAGGCAATCCCAGTAGTGACCTGGTAGGGCACTAGGCAGCTAAGTTCCACATCCCCCTCCTGGGGTTGTGGTCCTGCACTCCCCTCAAGGGGGTGTGGGTGAAGACCCGTGGTCACCTAGACTCCACTACTGGGTAACGCCTCTTCCTTCGTGGAAGGGTCAACAGGGACTGAAGAGAATCGTAACAATGATGATCAGCAATGCACCCGGAAGGTGGTCTTCCTCCTCAGCATTAATCTGTGTCTTCACAAGTCTGAAATGTCCAGTATCGCTCATTACAGTGGAAGAAGGAGCAGCGCAGCTATGCACCCTCATCTCCTCTCTCTTCGAGTCGCCCCTGGAGACTTGATTGGCCTAACTTTGCTCTCTGCAGCCAAGTGCAGGGGACAACCTTCCTTCAAAACCCCCTAACTTGTGAAGGTGGCATCGCACCAACTTGGGACCTGATGCAACAGAAGGACGGGATTCCACTTTCCAAAAATGGTTGGATCATGCCAGGGAAGTAAACAAAATTTTAACAGGAGGCTGCCAAACTTGGTTGACGAGATAATACGTAAGTACCAAGTTGAAATAACGAACATTTAAACATTCTTCATGCAGTAATTCATTAAAATTAAATAAATCTGAAGTAAAATGAATACAGTGGCTGCATTCCTACTGAAGTATTTTAATTGCTCGGTTGCAGTTGTTCTTGTTCCTGCACAGCCTCATTATCCTTCACAAACTCCCATCAAGGGCTCCCAGCATATGTGCCAGCTGTGTTTGATGCCTCTTGTGTAAAATCTGCATTGAAGCCAATGTACAAGTGCATTTTTATGCCAACGTATTTGAGGGCTTGCATATAAATACTGCATGCGGCATCAGGTAAGCGATAAACAATGAGCCATGCATTCCAACACAGCCAAAAGACTCCACTGAAATGATGGAGAGGTTTGTGTCATTATTGCCTTGTCTTTTGTGCTTTTCTGGTGTTACTCTCATAATTCACTGCACAGGATTTACTTGCATATCTGAAGGTTTTAATTGCAAAAGGAACAAAATACTAAGCCAGAACATATCAATGGTGAGGGGAAGGAGCGAACAAGCCCCCACAAGTGCAGCCACGTGTGTCCCCCCCCCCCCCCCCCCATTCCTTCCCCCTTCCGAGTTATAGTTATGCAGTGGTCGCAAAATTTTGAGCACCACTGCAAGTGTGTATCTCCCTAGTACAGGTTTAAGAGAGGAACTCCAGTGAGAATGATGTAGTTAAAAAAGTGCTTCATTTTTACAATAATTATGTATAAATGATTTAGTCAGTGTTTGCCCATTGTAAAATATTTTAAATCCCTGATTTATATTCTGACATTTATTACATGGTGACATTTTTTCTGCTGGCAAGTGATGTAGCTGCTGCTTGCTGTTTTGGCAGTTGGAAACAGCTGTAAACAGCTATTTCCCACAATGTAACAGGGTTCACAGACCGGAAACTGCCAGAAGTACCTCGGTACTCAGAGCTTCTTGCGGGAGGGGTTTCACCACAATATCAGTCATACAGCGCCCCCTGATGGTCTGTTTGTGAAAAGGAATAGATTTCTCATGTAAAAGGGGGCATCAGCTACTGATTGGGATAAAGTTCAATTCTTGATCGGAGTTTCTCTTTAAACTTGTTTATTGCAGTGCAGTTCCTCCATGACTGGGGTAGATATAAGCATGCTCTGGTGATCACTGCATTTGTGGTTTCACCCAGAGGTAGACTTTAAAGTAAATGTATCCTATGTGTTAATTATTTAATCAATATCAGGATTACTGCTTTAACTTGTGGATAATTTGGGTTTAGGGATTAAATATGCAGCCTTTTCCTGGTATTTAGTGACCCAGGTGAGATCCACATTTATAATCTTGGTGCTGCAAATGCACAGTGCTAAACCCACTGACACCTAGATTGATCTTTGCCAGGAACAGTGTTTGTCAGCTACACTAACAGTGTCTCCTGTTTAGGTGCTGTGGCTGTAGCGGAATTTGTGGCGGAGTCTCCGCGGCTTCTTCGTCTTGACCTTCGGGAGAATGAGATCAAGACCGGAGGTTTGATGGCTCTGTCCTTGGCTCTGCGTGTGAACCAGTCATTGCTCAGGTTGGATTTGGACAGGGAACCAAAGAAAGAAGCGGTAAGTGTTGGTATAACCTAATGTTTCATATTTCTTACATTTTAATTTCTTAAAATGTGTACATGCAAAACGGGCGTAGGGGAAATTTAGGCACCATAATTATCCGTTAGTATAATATCGGTTAAATTACCAATATTTGATTATTGGACAGTGGTAATTCATATTAGTAAATTCTTGGTAATCCTTACTGACATTTTACTAACACTAAACCTAACCCTATTCTCACATGAGCCCTCACTTTACCAAAGCCCAACCCTAACCAACCCCCACCAATGCTAAACGTAACTACCCAACTCCAATGCCTGACTTTAAAGGGAACCTTAACTGTAAAAAAAAAAAAAAAATAGTTTCTTACCTGGGGCATCTACCAGCCCCCTGCAGCCATCCTGTGCCCTCGCAGTCACTCATGGCTCCTCTGGTCCCCCGCTGCCAGCTAGTTTCGTTTTTGCCGACTGGGAGTCGGCCGGCCACCATGCGTACGTTTTTACGCATCCCTTCTGGTGCAGGAAGCTATTGCAGACATCAACAATCATTTTTCTGGAGGCAAATTGAGTAGGGCACTTCTGTGAATGAGCCCCAAATTCACCCCTCTGACATCTTCCAGGCCTCTTTTCCAAGGGCGGCTGAATTGCTCATTTGTCGAGCAGTTCAGCCTGACTGCCACCAGCTACAAGCTCCAGTTGACTGCAATTGCATGCAGCCAAATAGCAGTGTTTGGCAACTTCACATAATTGATACCCAGTGACGTTACCCAGTGGTAATAAACGGTCTCATGTCGCATCTGAGGATAGGAACTACCATGTAGGGGGGCCTGTCCACTGCCTGTGCCAAGGCTAGCAAACGCCAGGCTGGTGAACTGGAGCAGCTCACAGTCAGTGAATTGCCTTTAGCTGCTCGTGGGAAAAAGGCCTTAGTCAATTCTTTTCCTGTGACCTCATGGGATATGAGCAGTTACAGTGGCTGGATAGTGTAATGGTTAAGGGCTCTGCCTCTGACACAGGAGACCTGGGTTCGAATCTCGGCTCTGCCTGTTCAGTAAGCCAGCACCTATTCAGTAGGAGACCTTGGGCAAGACTCCCTAACACTGCTACTGCCTATAGAGCGCGTCCTAGTGGCTGCAGCTCTGGCGCTTTGAGTCCGCCAGGAGAAAAGCGTGATATAAATGTTCTGTGTTTGTTTGTTTGTTACAGATCCATGATTGAAAATCACACCTAGTCACCTCCTTTGTATAGATATCTGCATCCACTTGATTCAATTCAGCTGACTCAGAAGAGCTGTGAATGCTGTATTTTCTGCTCCTGATCATCTGGTCTTTGCTCATATTGACTGTGTGCTCTGCTCCTACATGACTGGTGAACCAAAACACCTGACCTTTGCAATCTCTGCTTTTACTGTGTGCTCAATAGATAAAGGAAGCCTTATTTTTGATCGATCGCAAATCGATTGGCCAATCGATTTGCAGCCGATTTCGATTTATTTCAATCGATCTGACATGTTGGAAAAATTTGGCTTATCTGTGGAGATGGCTTATCAATTTGCATTGGACCTAATTGGAATCTGATGGCAACAAAATGCCATCAGATCAATTTTCAATAGATTTCATACTGAAATTTATTGGAAATTTGTTCCTAGTAAAAAATGTTTTTAAACACATCAGATAGATTAGAAAATCTACTGCTAATCTAACGAGTGTATGGCACCTTTATTGTATGTAGGTATCTCTTAAAGCGACACTGAAGCGGAAAAAAAATTATGATATGATTTGTATGTGTAGCACAGCTAAGAAATAAAACATTAAGATCAGATACATCAGTGTAATTGGTTCCAGTACAGCAAGAGTTAAGAAACTCCAGTTATCTCTATGCAAAAAAGCCATTAATCTCTAGACTTGAAAGTCGTGGAGAGGGCTGTCTTCTGACTTTTATTATCTCAACTGTAAGTGAACAGTTTTCTTTTTATCTGCTAGAGGAGAGGTCATTAGTTCACAGACTGCTCTGAAAGAATCATTTTGAATGCTGAGTATTGTGTAATCTGCACATAATATAGAATGATGCAATGTTAGAAAACACACTATATACCTGAAAATAAAAATATGAGAATATTTTCTTTGCTGCTAATCTTCTAGTAATTATTCATAGTATACAACCAATTCATTATATCATATATTTTTTTTCGCTTCAGTGTCTCTTTAAGAGGTAAGGAGTAATATAGATGTCACCACAAGGAGGAGCTATAATATAGATTCTTATTTTTTTTTTTTTAGTTTCTGTATATAGTAATAAAGGAAGTTCTTGACCACTGCTGCATCCATGAGCTTATTTTTAATCCTTGAAGTGCATTTCTAGTTGCATCACTATGTGGAAAAAAACCTATGTCCATAATTTTTTTTTTCTTTTATTTATTTTTTTCAATATACCTTGACCCAAACTTTATTTAGACCCAGGAAAAGCCACAATGGTTTTTTTCCCCCGTGAATGGATTAAGTAGAAAAAAAGTGTGTGTGTGTGTGTGTGTGTGTGTGTGTGTGTGTGTGTGTGTGTGTGTGTGTGTGTGTGTGTGTGTGTGTGTGTGCGTGCGTGCGTGCGTGCGTGCGTGCGTGCGTGCGTGCGTGCGTGCGTGCGTGCGTGCGTGCGTGCGTGCGTGCGTGCGTTATCCAAGCCCCCTCTTGCATGCAAATATAGGATTTATAACTACTCCCTGTAGTAAGATAATCCTCCTCTTTACCACTGCAATGACAAATTATACAACAACGTAAATTATATCCAATTTTACATAAATTACCCTGGTTTCAGCATCAGAAACACTTCTTATATGTATATATTGGTGTGTAACCCCAGCCTCCTAGAGATGTTTAGCCCAAGCTGTTATGCAGCCGTCTGCCCCAGAACTATCTGGGAGACCAGGTGTTGTTTCTGCTCACTTTGGAATACACACAAAAAAAAATCTGCATTGATGCTCCTTACCAGCAGTAAAGATGTCTCCATCTGTAACAGAATCTCTTTGAACACACACGCACACTCACTCTTTGTCAAGCCTTTATATTTGCCCTTGGATGTATTTATGCATGGTAATTTGATTGCCTCTCTTCCAAAGTAGATTAACCCATTTCATTTCATTTTAAGTGAGATCTTCAATCTCTTTGATTTGATTTAAACCCCCTTTTAACAACTGTCCTGTAATTTCTCCAAATACTATATTCTATATTCCTTTTGAGGCCTTACAAGTTATTTATACAGGGGCAGAAGTGTATTCACAGAAAAAAAGGATGGCTTTTAAATTTGCCAGACCTATTTTACTTAGAATTTGTCTATAGTGTGTCCTGAAATTAAGTTTCTTTCCTTTCTCATGTCTGATTTTTTTTTTTCTTGCATAGCCTTTTATAATGATCCTGTAGTGAGGGCAAAGTTAGTAAAAGTAAGCTCAGGTCAGCACTTCAATGTAGTTACAGTCAGTACCATCCTTGCTCTCATCCTCATTAGCTTGCTGGAGTTTACTCTAAACTCCATACAAAGTCCACTCTAAGCATATTAGTTGAAGCTTCTGTTGTTCATGCAGCGGGCAGGAAGTGATGTAACTGTGTTTGTGGAGAGGAATGGAAGTGGCCACTAAATCCAGGTTAAGCATCCACTACCGTTCTGAGGGTTGGCTTTGTACAGAGCTTGACATCAGAGAATACTACACTGTGCTAACAAAGATCAAAGCACAGATGACATTGACTGGAGTTACAGTTATAGTGCTGCAGGTGACTCTGCTTACTTCAGTTCAGAAAGCATTAAAGGGAACACAAAAAAAAACCTCTTGGGAGGGTGAAGCCTCTGCATCCTAATGACTCCCCCCCCCCCCCATCCCCTTCACCCTCCTGAAGTAAGTACCCCCTAGGGGAGGGTGAAAAGGATGGGGCTTCCCCCTCCTGAGGTAGTACCCTCCAGGGGCTGTTTTTTTTTATTGGGGGGTGGGGGGGTGTTACAGGTTTACTTTAATTGGAAGTGATTTGTGTTGGTTTTTGTTTTCTATCTTAATCTTTTTTCCATTATCCAGGAAAGGCAAAAGCCATAGTAGATAAGCTTTGGGGAACCCTCCGTACCCTTTACCATGGTCATTGCTACTCTTTATGAGGACTGAAATGACTATTGTCAGTGGTTTTATTTGGTTGGCCCTTGTATGTTCTTACTGATGATATTTTTTTCTCTCGCTAGGTAAAGAGCTTTATTGAGACTCAGAAGGCTCTGTTGGCAGAAATTCAGAATGGTTGTCGGCGGAACTTTGTGTTAGCCAAAGAGAAAGAAGAACGCCTCCAGCAATCCGCCTCCATGACGGAAATTGCCAGTGCCGCTGAAGAGGAGGAGACAAGTACTGCCCCTGAGGAGAACAACCCTCCTTCAAATGATTCTAGCCCTGCCCCTGAAGAGACCAAGCCTAATTCTGCTGACATAACAGATAACAAAGAGATCACTCCTGCCCCAGAACCTCAGGCACAAGAATCAGACTCTGATACAGAAGAGGAAACTGAGGAGGAAAAGCCAGTAGCAGACATAAAGCCTGAAGGGAACTCTTCTCCGAGCCCCCCTGGCCAGGTGGCAGTGTCTAGCCCAGGGAGAGGCCGTAAAATCTTCTTAGTCACCCGGGTGGAGAATCCAAAATTATCAGAAGGTGGAAAGGCACTTCAGGATGCTAAAGACTCCTCAGTGACAGAGGTTGCTTCCACAGTAGGTCCTGCTCTGGCTAATGGACTGGAGACTGACCTGGGCAAGACGACAACATGCTGTGATAACAAGGGTATGTATAAAAAATGCTTTTAAAATGTATGGGAGCTTTTCTATTATTTGTCCCAAATCTTTTCTTGCCATGGCCAGGTTTGGGCAAAGGCCTGTGTCTAGGGCGACTGGAAAGCTGGGGCAGCCTGGCAATCCAGCTTCCCAAAGTAGACCGGTCTGCTGCACTGCCGCTTACTCTGTAATCCTGCTGCACACAGGATCATTCAGTCCCACGGTCAGTGGCCACATCATTGCAGTCGGCTCGCTGTCACTCGCCATCTCTGCCCTCTTCCCCAGCTGCCTGTTAATGGTGTGGAGGTTCAGAGAAGGCACAGTACTGACATTCATGTCAGCACCTAGATGCTTCCTCACACCCACCCCAGCCAGCGCTTAGATGCTTCCTCCCACCCCAGCCAGCACCTAGGTTCTCCCTTATACCCGCCTCAGCCAGCACCAAGATGCTCTCACACACCCAACTCAGCATCTAGATGCTCCATCCCAGCCATGGTCGATCACCAAGATGAACCCTCCCACCCACCCCACCAGCGGTTAAAACCAGCATTTAACCCACCGACCAGCACCCAGCATTTAACCCTCCCACTAGCACCCAGCATTTAAACACTGGTAGGGGGCAGTTGATGACAGTGGGCCTTGGACGGTGAAAAGTACAAACCGGCCCTGCCTTCAGAGTAGATGGGATACAGCCTCCTTTAAACCCCCATAATGAATTTTAGTAGGCAGTGTGGCCTTAACAGACACTCACCATCATCCTTAAAGGTATGATGTCATCACGTCATGCGCAGAGTGCTCCCGGCCACAGGCACACGCTGTAGGTCACGCAAAGTAGTGCCTGACTCCGGCGACCTGGAAGAGGCTGCCAAAGGGGCATTTAGGTAGGAAGTGGGGGCAGAAAGGAGAACCGGGGGAGCGGTAGGCATCAGGTCAGGTCACAGTTTATGCCTGCTCCCCCTGTTTCTCTATGCTATTTCGGCTCTGGTATCCTCTAAGTAGGCAAATTTTATATTTAGGATGTTTTTTCATATAAAGGGAACCTCAACCAAAGTAGGAAAAATGAGTTTCACTTACCTGGGGCTTCTACCAGCCCCCTGCAGCCTTCCTGTGCCCGCATAGTCACTCACGGAGCCTCTGGTCCCCCACCGCGGGCGAAAAAGTTAGCTTGCAGCGGGGGACCAGAAGATCCGTGAGTGACTACGCAGGCACAGGAAGGCTGCAGGGGGTTGCACTAAAGAATCAGTGGTTGCTCAGGAGGTAAATTGTATCTGTCGAGTGGATCGCTTGCAGGGCAGCATTTGGGGGCTACTGCACACACGCCTTACTATCAGCTGAGGTGGTTGGCTCAGCTGACTTAATTCATGCGTGTGTCCGTTGCTTTACGCATCCATTATTTATATATATATATATATATATATATATATATATATATATATATATATATATATATATTAACTCTGTTTACCCTTTTATTACATACATTTGGTGAGATTGTGCAAACAAGATTGTTTCATTTATGGGTACCTCTAGACCAGGGCTTTTCAACCCGTGGTACGTGTGCCACCGGTGGTGCTTCGGGGCTGGCCAGGTAGTACGCGCCGGATCATTCTCCCTTCTTTAATCATACATGGCGCCGGAGTCAGTTGCCATAGCACCGGCGGCACTCTCCACAGCCTGCCCGCCCTCCCTCTCTGTCAGACCTAGAGATAAGCACAGGACCTGGGGCAGATGCGGACGTGACGTCACTTCCTGGATTTGAAGCGATTTGCCCGGCTGCTGGGTGCCGTGCTGATCTGCAGGTCTGAAGAGCCAGGTGAGCTACCTATACTGGGGGCAGCATGCTACCTATACTGGGGCATACTACCTATAGTGGGGGCAGTTTGTAGATTCACCCTCTCACCACCACTCACCAGGTCTGTAGTCTTAACCTGTCGGCCGGTGCAGTTCCCCAGCAGGTACACCACTCCTGCTAAACCACACTGTAGATCATAGAAATCAGAGACCGCACTCAGAAGGCTTTTTCAACCACTGTATTCACAGGAAACCAAGCATGACAAAATACACAACATGTTTCGGGCGTCGCCCTTCCTGGTTGAAAAAGCCTTCTGAGTGCGGTCTCTGATTTCTATGATCTATAGTGGGGGCAGCATGCTACCTATAGTGGGGGCAGCATGCTACCTATAGTGGGGGCAGCATGCTACCTATAGTGGGGGCAGCATGCTACCTATAGTGGGGGCAGCATGCTACCTATAGTGGGGGCAGCATGCTACCTATAGTGGGGGCAGCATGCTACCTATAGTGGGGGCAGCATGCTACCTATAGTGGGGGCAGCATGCTACCTATAGTGGGGGCAGCATGCTACCTATAGTGGGGGCAGCATGCTACCTATAGTGGGGGCAGCATGCTACCTATAGTGGGGGCCGCATGCTACCTATAGTGGGGGCAGCATGCTACCTATACTGGGGGCCGCATGCTTACCTATACTGGGGGCCGCATGCTACCTATACTGGGGGGCCGCATGCTACCTATACTGGGGGGCCGCATGCTTACCTATACTGGGGGCCGCATGCTACCTATACTGGGGGGCCGCATGCTACCTATACTGGGGGGCCGCATGCTACCTATACTGGGGGGCCGCATGCTACCTATACTGGGGGGCCGCATGCTACCTATCCTGGGGGGCCGCATGCTACCTATCCTTGGGGGCCGCATGCTACCTATCCTGGGGGCAGCGCTGCGTAATATGTTGGTGCGTAATAAATAATAAGTGTGCACACTTTATACATTTTTCACTTATTGAGCTGTTGACATTGTGCGAAACCACTGGTGGTACTTGAAAATTTTCATGCGATAAAAGTGGTACAATTTCTGAAAAGGCTGACAAGCCCTGCTCTAGACCTCCAGTCGTTAAGTTGTGATGTAATGAGGGCATACATAGCATTTTAGCCATGTTGCATTGTATGAGCTGGCAGATTTTACTGGAAATTTGCAGGAGGTGGTGAGCAGGATGATTCTTCTGTTGTGCTTAAAGTGTACCTGAGACGAATAAATATAAAAGTTTTATACATACCTGGGGCTTCCTCTAGCCCTCCAGCCCCCTCCACCGATCGCTCCCTCAGTCTTCCTCCGCCACCTCCTTCTCACGGTAGAAGCCCTTGTAACTTGGGCAAGTTGGCGCATGCGCATTGCGGATGTGCGCGCACCCCCCGTCATGGTTCCACGACTGGGAGCGTTCTGCACCGTAGTACGGCACAGAACGTTCACAGCCACGAGAGTGCGGCAAGGCATGCACATGCGGTTGGGCCGAGCATGCGCAGTGCACCCCACCTAGCCAAACTTACAGGGATTCTACTGGGAGAAGGAGGCGGCGGAGGGGCTGGAGGAATGTATTAAACTTTTGTATTTATTCATTTTTAGGTTTCCTTTTAAAGGATGCCTTAGCGCTGTTCAAAATGTAAAAACGGGGCAGCAGGCCATGTGTAGGTGGTTCTCCTCATGCCCACTGCTCCCCCCGTTCTCCTCTGTCCCCCCCTTCTAGCTGTAATGAAAATAAATCATCTGGGTTTCATGAGGAGCCTTATGTTAGCTTGCCTTATGTAAGCCTGTAAAGCACTGTAATTCCACAGAGTTCCCAACAGAGGTTCTGATATGGGAGCGTCCACATTGCCTGACAGTCTGTGGATTAGTCCACGTGTGGCAACAAGCTTCTACACTGGGCAGCTAATTACATATGCACTTAGGTTGGAATCCCAGATACTCTATACACCAGAGTACAGATTCTTGGCATGTAAAGAAGAGCAAATTTCAGCTTCAGCCAGTTCTGGACATGCATACATAGGCTGCAAATTGAAACAGAAAGGTATTTTTGAAATAATGAAACCAGGAGGATGAAAAACAGCTGGAGCTCTTCACCCATTAGGAAACAGAAGAGCAGGCCGAACGGTGGGGACTACACAGCAGCCATTACAGTGAGTGGTCGTCAGGCTAATACGCATGTACCAGATATTTTGACAGACTTTTTTTTTTTTTTAAGTAAAACTTTGAAAGGCAGAGCTATGTAACATGCTCTGCCCTGAAAAATATCCTTCACCATTTGATTACCTACTCTCAGCAGCTGGACGTCACCACAAGATAGATGGGTGTGCGGTGAGGAACACAGTGTGCACTCATCAAAGTTGCCTGGCTGTGCTGCCTCAGCTCCTGCTTCTGCCCCCCCCACCCCCGCTGGTTTTCTCTCAGCTGCCTTACTGAAGTCTCTTCCTGGCTGAGGTCTTCTCTGAGAAGCAGGCGCTGTCTTCAACAGCCGTTGAACCAAAACGCTTGTACAGCAGATACACATTTGTAGCTATTTTTAAAGAAAGTTAAGTGTCAGAAATGCTCACCTGATAACGTTGAAGGACAAAATATTTTTAAATTACAAATATCATTCCTTTTGCTTGTATAGTTCAATGACGCTTCATGAAGTTTGCATGGAAAGTGATACTCTCCTGTTTTTGACTGGATTTGATTGGAATTTATTGTGTCAGACAAGGAAGCGCGCTCAGAATGCAGAAAATGACTGTTTCAGTTTTCACTATATTTAGCTTAATATTTCCTAAGTAAAGAAAAAAATAGCTCTTCATGTTCTGTCACTTCATTAAAACCTTGCTATGTCCATTTCATATGTAGTTTTTCTCCAGAAATCACCCTTTCTCTTTCTTTATACAGATTCGCATGGAGCCTACAGTGACACAGAGTTAGAGGACTTATTGCGGGATGCTTCCTCAGAACCAGACCCGAGTCTGAGCATCGTTACACTATAAGGTGATAGTTTGGACCGATCGCCATAAAATTAACAAGTTAAAACTTTGTGCAGCAGTCTTTTGTTTATCAAAAACATCAGGTGGATACACTATTCTGTTTTGTGAGAGGGCATTCCTACAACAACATAACTGAACAGTGATTGGGGGGGGGGGGTTCTGGTTAGTTGAGTGGACATGTATGCTCATTCCCCTTCTCACAAATGTATTTTGAAACGCTATTCTGTTATTTTCTGGACACCTCAATATTTACCTCACTATAGGGATGTGACTACTTGGAGCTCTCTTATCTAAAGAGGATCGACCAAGAGACAGATCTCTCCCTGATCGAATCTGATTTGAGAGCTCTGTTGCCTGCTCATACACCTCAGGTCGATTCCTGATTGATTTCGGCATGAAATCTCTGGGAAATTGGCCTTGTGACGCCACATCTGTCACCCCACCCTCCCTCATGCTGTTCCCCCTATGTAAAATGTGAAGCACCCCACATGGTTTCCAGCACATACGTGAGTGCGTGTGTGACGTCACACATGTGCCCACGTTATGCTGACAACCACGCGGGGTGCGTGTATGAAGGCGGAGCCAGCGGCAGACTCGGACAGGTAAAGTTATACTGCACCGGAAGGCACATTTTACATTGGGGAGACAGTGCCAGGGTTTTATCACGTTTGTCACTTGTTCCCGATATTTCACGCAGTTGCCACTGCGCACCCGATCGAGCATGCCGGTCCTACATCTTGCAGCATGTCCAATCGACACATGTGACCAACTTCTACCCAAAATTGGTCACATCGCTTGCTCTTGGTGTCACCGATTTTCTTCCGAATATAATAATCTAAATGGATGGTCGATCGGCCGCCAAGTCGCCTGATGTATGGCAAGCTTAATCAAAAGCTGTAATGAGAGGGATATGGAGGCTACCAGTTGCCTGGCTATCCTGTTGAACCTCTGCCTCTAATCCTGTTTGCAGTAGACCCTGAACACCTGAACAAGCATACAGTACATCAGGTATTTCTGACAGTATTGTCAGATCAGACTGGATTAGCCACATTCTTGTTTCTGGTGTGATTTAAGCACTACTGCAGCCAAATGGATCAGCAGGGCTGCCAGGCAACTGATATTGTTTAAAAGGATATAAATATGGCAGCCTCCATATTCTGCTCATTACAGTTGTCCTTTAAGTCACCCTTGCTGAGATGAACTGATTGGTATGTAAGGTGCCACCAGCAGTGCCATAGATCCAGTCGTCCGACAGTGGAACAGAAAGGGTTAACTCCAGGTTTTGACACTAAAATGTGGATAAGCTTAGTGACATACTGTTGCGGGCACTGTACATATCCAAGTAGCTATGGCAGTCTGTTTCAGGCCCTTTGATTTCCAGTAAGGGCTCAGGCATCACATTCGCCTTAGTTGTGTTAAAGAGGAACTGTCGCGAAAATCTTAAAATTTAAAACGCATACAAATAAGAAGTAAGTTTCTTCCTGTGTAAAATGAGCCATAAATTAACCTCCCTGGCGGTAAGCCCGAGCTGAGCTTGGGCTATGCCGCGCAGGGGGAGATCTCAGCCCCTGGTGGGGTGATTTACATGCTGTAAAGTGCTGTGCGCGCAGCCAGCACTTTGCTAGCCGCGCGCACAGCTTGATCGCCGCCGCTCTGCGGCGATCGGCCGCACGCAGCGGCTGAAGAGGGCCCCCTACCCCCGCCAGAGCCCTGCGCTGCCCGGATCAATGAGTTCCGGGCAGCGCTATGGGCTGGATCGGGTGTGCCTGACGTCAGGACGTTGGCTGACGTCCATGACGTCATCCCGATCGTCGCCATGGCGACAGGAGAAGCCAAACAGGGGAACGCGTTATATACGCGTTCCCCTGTTTGCTATAGATGCCGGCGGCGATCGGACTAGAGGGCCACATGCGCCCTCTAGTGGTGTTTCATGTAGCTACCACTCTGGTAGCTTTACATGAAACAAAAATTTAAAAAAAAAAAAAAAAAAAGGATTTTTTCAATTTGGAAAAAAAAATTAACCGCCAGGGAGGTTAATTATCTCCTATGTTGCTGGCATATACAGTAAGTAGTAGAAGTCTGACATTACCGAAAGGTTTTGGGCTAGTCCATCACTCCATAGGGGATTCTCAGCATGGCCTTTATGCTTTATAAAGACTCTCCCTGAAAAAGATTTATACAAAGATGTTGACCAGCCTTCCTGCTCACCATACACTTTTTTGGCAGTTGGACGGAGCAGCTACCAATCACTAAGTGCATTTTGAAAATAAAGAAATCCCGGTGAACCCCCCATGATGAGATGGGCTAGTCTGTCAGATTTCTACTACCTACTTAAAGAGACACTGAAGTGAACTTATTTTCCCCATTTTACCTTATAAGTCGCTTCAGTGCTCTCAAGCCAAGTAATCCACCGCTAAACGAGCTCTGCAGAGCCCCCGTATCCATCCGCAAATATACCCACGACCAACTTGGTTGTGGATTTTGCTGCGCTGAGGGGCAGAGCTTCCAGCTGTAGCTCTTCCTCTCTTGCCGTCAATCGCCGCACGGATCGCCACCTCTCACCGCCTCTCTCTATGAAGGAAGAGTGAAAGGGGCGGGGAGAGGTGGCGATCTACTGTGATTGACGTCCGGAGGGAAATGCCGGCTGGATTGTCCCAGGGGATTTGGGGGCTCTGCAGTGCTCGTTTTGCGGTGGGGACGCGGGGATTACTTGGCTTGAGAGCACTGAAGCGAATTATAAGGTAAAATGGGGAAAATTAGTTCGCTTCAGTGTCTCTTTAAGTGACAGCAACATAGGAGAAAAGTAATTTATGGCTCATTTTACTCTGGAAGAAACGTGCTTCTTAATTGTCTGTTTACATATATTTTAAATTTTACGATTTTTGCAACAGAGGTCCTTTAAGGAAGTTAATCGACGAAGCGGTCTATTCACTGAAACACTTAACGCAATACAGTATCATGTTGAGAAAATGATTTATACATACTTACAGGCTTATACTGTAAAGTCAAGAGGAATGTGCCCTGATTCAGCTATCACAATTTACCTTTCGCTGACCTGATTATAGTAAGATTACTTTTGCTGTTGTGTGCATTTTAAATAAGATTTCCTCTGCATTACCTTAGCAAATGCCTGTTAGCTTTGACTCAGCATCATGTTGCATAGTTGATGTGCCCCTGAGTGTTGGAAACTCTATCCTGCTTTGTAGGAGTACAAGTAACCAGGGCTGCTCAAATCCGGATCCGGGAGACATCCGGATACTTCTATCCGGATATCTCCCAGTTACCTGTGTGGGGTGGGCGGGGAGGTCAATCTTACCTATCTGACATCTTCTTCGGTCCGTCCCTCGGCGCCTCCCACGATGCGGTCCAAATGGTGGTCACGTGATTACAAACACTTCCTCCTTCCGGGTTGAAGGAGGAAGTGTTTGTAATCATGTGACTCGCATGGAGTGCATCCTGGGAGGCGCCGAGGGACGGATGAAGACGACGTCAGACAGGTAAGATTAACCCTTACCCCGCACAGGTTTACTGGGAGATATCCGGATAGCAACTATCCGGGTATCTCCCGCATCCGGATTTGAGCAGCCCTACACTGATCATTGCTGTTTTGAGAACTTCACCTATATTACTTTTTCTTTTTTTTACAGGATTCTTCCGGATCTTGGGGTTCCCTCTTCTGCTTTCCCTGAATCCCTTTTTATTCCCCCCATTGATCTCGCCTTAAGAATTGGGACCCCATAGGATTATGCGATACGGGTTTCCCTTTGAGAATGTTCTGTTGTTCCTAAACTTTGCTTGCCCGTATGATGGCAATAAGGGCAGACACAGTTCCTGCCGGTAGTTGGATTTGCACAGTGTAAACATACAGCTCATTAACTTCATGCTGGGACTTCCCACAGCTGGGACTTTTTGAAGAGAAGAAACCATTTTACGGGTTCATGGATAAAGGGACACAGCTGGTATCTATCCCCTATTCCTCCCCATACACTGGACTGTTACTGGCTTTGGGAATTCTCATGGAGGACACCTGCCATGGACATAAACTGACCCTTCTGATTGACCTCGATGGTAGCACCTCCAGTTATCCACAGTATGACATGCTATAGTTTTCAGCCTTGCCTTCTATACATCGCACTTGTGTTACACTAGGGTACGGAACACACTAAACTACTTTGCCTGACAATAGCTTTTGATTTTGGGACGGATTCAACTGACTGGTTTTGTCCTCATGAAAACCAAATTCTTTGGCCGTAACATTCTAGGGTGATATAGGGGTATATGCATATAGGGGTGGGAAATGTCCTTTTCACAGCACCTGTAAAGAAGACCCAACCTGCCTGCCTGCCGTAAGCCATGAAATGTTCTCAGGCTGAGTTCTCTGTTTATTCCATCGGAGTAAGGTTTTACTATGCCCACCTATTCAACACTAGTTGATTTAATAAACTGAATACCAGAGCATGCTCTTCTTCTATGGACCATATTTTCCAAACTCTGACAACCTCAATCCCAGCTAGAATGTTTGTGTTACTTCTTGTTTACCACCTATCCTTTTATTATACAGGATGTGTTGTCAATCGCAATGCTGTTCACCTGGAAGATGTAGAAGTAGTTAGATGACATAGGGCTATGCGTACGGCAGGGATTTTTAGTTGTACTTGGGTTTTGGAGTAGACCCTGTGATCTTGGCCACACTCTTATTTTCTGTAGTTTCAGGACCACGGACAGTGGAAAAGATGAAGTCTCAGCTGTTGATATAAGTGAAGGTTCTTGCATCTAAGACTTTATAACAGGCTTTGTCCAACCTGGTGCTGACCAGTTGCTGGTAAACTTGAAAACTAGAAACCTCAGCATTTCCTAAGCCTGCTGTAAAGGAAAACATGTAAGAGCAAGACGTTGGCCATCTTATTTTGTTTTATGTATTTGTACAATAACATATCACTCTGTATACGCACTTCCTGTGTGACTTTAACACTCTCTGTTGACTATGGTAGATGTCATTCATAGCAGTGTGCTTGTTCTTCTTTTTTTGGCAGCTTAATACACACAGTAGTTCTTGGGAACAAATCATCAAACAGATGTGTGACTACATGGAACTGAAGAAAAAGTCATATTCAGCTCCTTCAGAATACAGAACATAAGTGCTGTTTGTCGGTGCTCCGTTTTTAAATAAGCCCATTTGATTTGTGTAGATCTTAAAACAATGCTTTAATCACTGTATGTGAAAAAGGTAGTATTTAAAGGGAACCTTAACTGAACGGGGGGTAATGAGTTTTACTTACCTGGGGCTATTACCAGCCCCCTGCAGCAGTCCTGTGCCCTCGGCGCCGCTCTGGAATCCTCTGGTCCCCCGCTGTCACTTAATTTCGTTTTTGACGACTCACCAGTCGCCGGCCGCCATGCGTATTATTGGACGCATTCACCAATGCAATTAGCGCTATTGCGGACCGCAACGCGTACAAAAATACGCATTGTCGCATTTCTACGCGTGTGGAATGCGGCAACGCGTATTTTTGTACGCGTTGCGGTCCCCAATAGCGCTAATTGCATTGGTGAATGCGTCCAATAATACGCATGGCGGCCGGCGACTGGTGAGTCGTCAAAAACGAAACTAAGTGACAGCGGGGGACCAGAGGATTCCAGAGCGGCGCCGAGGGCACAGGACTGCTGCAGGGGGCTGGTAATAGCCCCAGGTAAGTAAAACTCTTTACCCCCCGTTCAGTTAAGGTTCCCTTTAAGCAGCCCTGTTAAAATGTAGTCAACACATAATCCTTTCAGTTGCCAATTGCCCATGTAACCCACACTGCCTGTTTTAGAACGAGTGGCACAGGTTTTCTTATTGTTAGAAAAGATTATTGTTAATGGAGGCATTTATGAAGGCTAGTGCATTGGAGAATATGATTGACCTGGTTTGTGCATGTCCTGTTCTTATGCTGGACAGGATTCCAGATATACAACCCAATACATGGGACTGTAGCCCAGAGTAGAAGGCTTTTTGAGGCGTTTAGGTGTTTAAGTCATGGGTATGGACATGCATGTTCATAAATTGTATTCTTGTAAGTTTTACATTTCCAGTGTATGATTTTACAGACTCTACATGTATGTTTCTATGCATGCCACTTTTTCTTCTGGCATGAGATGTGGTTCAGCCACAAAGTTGTTTTTTTTTTTTATAAGTCTCTTTTCCTCCTCTTTAAACTGTCCATTTGGGCAACTTACAAACCTGAGTCTTTGGAGACCTCCTAGAGATTATCCAACCATTCACATTTTTAATTTGTTCTTAAGAGTCACCAAAGCTCTCTAGATAATGTGCTCCCTTTCATTGAATGCTCCTTGCTTACATCGTGTTGAGTTATCTTAGCTGTCATCTTTTTGAAAATTGGTCTATCTACTAAGGACCATAAAGCCCTCCTAGCAGCTTTCCCTCATGAATTAGAAATTGGACTGTTGTACACTGCCTTTTTAGACAGATTTGTTCTGGGCTCATGGGGATATTAAGCTAATATGTAAGTTTGCAGCACATTAATGCCCAGCTCAAATAGGCTTTTCCAGTTGGTTGACTAGTGTGCAGGGGTGTTGTCGTCATAAGGATTTATGTGTAACATCAAGATCCTTTAAAGGAACCTTTCAAAATAGAAAAGTGGGAGTTGACAATTTTGTATTTTTGTAAAGATGTCAATTCAGCGCTGTCATCTTTTCATACTATTGACCTGGAACGAGCATGGCATATACAAGATACTCTGGCCATCATGACTGCATGCTTGTTACAAGGCAGTGACCACTGAACACTAAATTAACGATAAGGTATGATGCTTCCATATCTCTGCTTTGACAGGGTCTATTTAATTGCCAACAGATTTTAGGGCTCATCAAAGAAAAATAAGAGTTTGAGCATGTCTCGGTACAGACATAATGGGCACATCAGCCATGGTATAAGGGGCACATCAGCTATGTTGATGGGGGCGGTCTCTTCATAATGATACATTTACCCTAAGAGCTTCCTGTCACTTATACAGTCCCACAAGTACAAGATGGACTTTATTTTCTGCAGTATCCTCTTTGCTGAACAGATAAACCAGCATGTCGCAAGAACTGTCCTGATAGCCCACAATACACAATCGTGTTACCTAATCCCTTCGGTGAATAGTTGGAGATGTTTGGATAGCAGGGGCCATTTTTCTTTTAGACTATTGCTATTCTTCTTTCCATTGAAAGGTAGGTATTTGAGTCAAAAGAGGAGGACAAGGTAACAAGGATCTCACCCATAGCAGGATGTAGCATTCTCGTTTTTGCCATCCAACCTGTTCTGGCATTATGACTACTCACATATTGCTATGGACAACATTCTTTTCCTTCATTAGTAACATGCATGTATCAGTGATGCCATTATGTGTTCTGAGGAAGCTTGTAAGTATGTCGTCAAAATGATCGATTTCGTCTTCTTAAGTTCACCTTGAGTGGTCATGGATAAGCATGCAATCAGCTGGATGACGTGATTTGTAAGCCTCTGAATGGCTAGTCATGATCATTTCTCACTTTTCCTTCCTCTGTGGGCTAAAGGCTAGATTCAAGTCAGCTGAGACAGCCGATAAATACCGCCTTTGCTAATAATCTGACGTGTGTACAGCAGCTCCTGACCGCCACCCGGCCAGTGATCCGCTGCGTGGATGAACTCGGACTAATGACAGCTGATAGCTGTGTGCTTGCCTTGCCCGCCGCGTGATGCCCTCTGACCTCTCCCGGTGTTGCAACAACGCTTCGTCAGCCTGTAGGCTAACTTTGCATCTGTACAGCCTTGGCCCAGCAATGTCGCCTGAGTGATTGGGTCCCAATCCCCATCGGCAACATTAATCTAGCATGTGTTCAGGCCTTAAAACAGGAAGAAATTAGAGGTGATTGTAGTAAGCCTTTTGGTGACATGCAAATTAGTCACTTGAACATAAAGATAACTTACTTATCCATGAGCTCTCCTCTAGGAGAAATTATGTAGCCCAAATCGATCTTCATTAGTAGTCAGCATTCACTTGGACAGAGACACCACTGCCAGTCTTACTCTGTGCAATAAGGAACAGGTATAAGAAAGCCTCCATGTTTACAGAAGTTATTTTATTTGTAATGTAGTTTACAGATCAGTATTTATGTATGTCTGTGTATGAATATATGGATGGAAAAAGCTCACCAATCCATATGTTTTTTACTGTCCTGGTTCTGAATTATAAGATGGCCGCCATCTGGCTAACAGGCATCTTTTACGAAAGCAGCTTGTAAAGGCTCATACACACGCTCAAAAAAAAGTCTTTAAAGTGCACAATTATTAAACCACTTGAAGAAGTTTTGTCAAGTAAAACGTCAAGGCGTTATCACTGATAAGAGGCGACCAACGACAGATAAGAAGCAGCTCACGTCAATCCAACTGTTGGATTGATTTGAGCTGCGTCTTATCAGTCGTTGGTCACCTCTTATCAGTAATAACGCCTTGTCGTTTTGACAACTTCGTTATTTGGTAATCGTGCATTTAAGACTTTTGTTGAACATGTGTATGAGCCTTAAGAATAGTCTATATACAATAGGTTGACCATGTAATCAGTTATACAATTTATAATAAGTCACCATTGTGTTGTTTTTTTTCTTTTTTTTGTTGTTGGTTTTTTTTAATGCCATCTGTGATTTTTTTGTTTTGTTGTGTTTTTATATTTTATTCAGTGCTGATGCATTTAGACTCTTTACAGGTACCATTGTGAGATAAATGTTTTATTTCCAAAGGAAAATCAAGGTTAAATTGGTATGACCTATTTTAATGGCAATAAAGATTGTATATAGTTTCACTTTAAAGGGCATATGATGTAGCACACCCTGAGTATTTAGAAGCAGTGGTGCCACAGCACATTGTGTGTGCGAAGCACCTTGTCCACACATGAGTGCCAGCGGCACTATATTTATTACAGGAAAAAATAAACCATGCCTCATTATGGTCATGTGACCACAATAAACCATGCTTCATTATGGTCATGTGACCACAATAAACCATGCCTCATTATGGTCATGTGACCACAATAAACCATGCCTCATTATGGTCATGTGACCACAATAAACCATGCCTCATTATGGTCATGTGACCACAATAAACCATGCCTCATTATGGTCATGTGACCACAATAAACCATGCCTCATTATGGTCATGTGACCACAATAAACCATGCCTCATTATGGTCATGTGACCACAATAAACATGCCTCATTATGGTCATGTGACCACATAGTGAGGTGAAGGTTTAGAGACGCTGGGATGTATCAGCTGGAGAAAGCGCCTCTTAGACTGGCTACCCTTGTTAAACCCAAATGCCATCTACAGATGGAAGTGTATGGAAGTAAAACTTCAAAATATATTTTTTATTAATTACATGAGCAATTAACTTTACAGGAGGTAGCTGATTGATATATAGATTATTATTGAAGTGCTGCTTTTGTGAAATATGACCTGTAAGATGAGCCTGAAAGGTGATCTGTGGCAAGTGCAAGACTCATTATGTGCAATACTATTTCCCGTTGACTGTGCCCCACACTACACACTGCTTTGCACATCCCCTCCTTCGCCTATATGGTTACCCCCTTATATACACCCTACCGATCTGTGCTGTGTTTTAAAAGGGTTTTCTTCCTACTGTCAAATAAAACGATTTCTTATATGTCTCACTGTGTCTTTATATTTTGCAGTAAACTAGCATAAAAGGTGAAGCTTGTTCACAAATTATAAGTGGGCAATGCAATATGTATTATTCAGATAGCCACCACAGTGTTTAAAAACACAACCTGAAAAAAATGCAAATTTTAACAATTTTAAAGTGAGATAAAACTTCATATTTAGTATGTGGTTCTTAAACACCTGCTGGAGATGTATTTTCCTTGAAAGAAATGTTTCTAAGCACTTTCTTCCACGGTATCCTAAACACAGCAGTCTACGTTCTTCCCCACAGCCATCAAAAGGACCTGCATCCATCCACAAGAATACTACAGCCTAGGTTGCTTTTACAATCTCTCTTAAGCCCTGTACTTTAAATAAATGGACAACTCTAGAAATAAGGTTAGTTATATCGGTTAATTTTTTTTCAAACTACCATGTTTAGGGCTGGTTCAGACGGGCGTTTTTGTGGCGTTTAACGCAGCGTTTCAGACGCAGCGTTTTTTGGGATCTACTGCCATCCCATGCAAGTGAATGGGAGCGTTTAGAGCTGGCTTTTGCAGGCTTTCATGAAAGCCTGGCAGTAGATCCCAGCGTTGCGTCTAGTCTCAAAAGCAACATGCTGCTTTCAGAGGCGGTAAACGCGAGGAAACAATAGCAGAGACCAGAACTGCTAGCCTTGAACGCTTTTCAAAAGCCTTCAAAAGCTAGCTTTTAAACGCTGGCGTTTGAACGTAATGCCAAGCAAAAGCTCAGCAGACGCCTGTGTGAACCAGCCCTTAACCACTGAACACTTCTCTATTGAGGGGTTAAAGGAAATCTGAGACGAATGGATGCAAAATATGTATACTTACCCGGGGCTTCCTTCAGGCCGTGGTCTCCCTTGCAGTCTCCCCGGGCCGCTCCGGTCATCCGCTAGTTATCCCACTATTTCTGCTTTGCAGGACACGTGCACCCCTTTTGTGCAGAAAGCTCCCGGCTACGGGATCGCACTGGGGGCAATACATGCACAACGGAGGGGGACTGGACAGCGGCTCGGGGAGACGGTGAGGTAGATCACAGCCTAAAGGGGGCTGGAGGAAGCCCCAGGTAAGTATAAATGTTTTGCATCTACTCGTCTCGGGGACACTTTAACACGTCCTCGCATACATTTACATTTCAGCAGAATGGACATTTATTAAATGTCCTATATACACCTATAAGTGCAAAAATAGGAAGTTCATAATGCCAGTTGCCTGGCAGTCCTGCTGAACTCCTTGGCTGCAGTAGGGTCTAAATCACAACTGAAACAAGCATTCAGCTATTCCAGGCAAACGTCAAGTCAGAGCATCTGTTCTGCCTGCTTGTTCAGGGTCTATAGATTAGGTGCACTTCAAGATAAATACAACACATGAGTAAATGCACAGAGAAACCAGTATTCTATTTATTTCATTACAACACTTCAATGTTAAAGAATGACTCCAAAGGGCAAAGATCACATCTAAGCTGCTATGTAAACATGTATGTTGTAATCGTAGTAGCCAAATAGAGCTGGACTCTTATCAAAACTTTCTTTTACACAAACATCTACTACAGGATGGGTGAAAACTTTCCAGTATGTACAGACTCTCTGTCTGCGATTGGCTCAGGGGGAGTCTGCTGCAATTGTTGCAAAAGCACTTTCTCACTAGTGGATTTACATTGCATAAATGCTTAAAGTTCATGAGACAGGTGGGAGGGATCGGGTCACTGATGGCTGGACATTTTGGATACATTTTCTACACTTGTCCTAACCACTGGGATGCATTTTAGATGGAGGGCTGCAATTGGGATAACAGGAAATCTGGGCGCCAGAGGCACTGCAGAAGTGTAACACCCATGTTAATATTGGCAATTCAGGCTAACCGGTAAAAACTATTTTTCCTTACAGATACATTTTAAGGTACATTTTGGTGCCTGATAAAATAGCTGGTGTGGGGCCACCTGCTATGCAAACTGTAGATACAAATAGCGGACAATCATTTTTTCCTGGAGCAGACAGCGCATGGAACGCAAGAGCTGAGTCCGCGCTCCCTGCCCGCTTCCACTGCTGTAGTTTCTGAAGGGTTGAGCACAGGGTGACGGAGGGTAGGAGTCAGTCCATTCCTCCCTGCCCCTGAGTGTGCCCGCTGCTCCCCCTTCCTGCCCTGTACTCCCTTGTTCCCCTAAAAACGGCCCTGGTCGGACCCCAGAGCCTCTGGCCCCCCTCATGCTTCTCCCCCTACTGACCCCCGCGGCTGCATCCATTGTGTGGGGTTTGTTATACCCCTTGCAGGAAGTACATCGTCTGAATATCTGCGCATGCACAATGTACCATTGACTTTCATTGCTTGCGGTTCGCGATAACACTGCAGCTTCTGCGTCAGCCGGAGCACTTTCGTCGCATCACAGGAAGTGTGTCATATTCCCTTGGCTTTAATGTCCATTGCCACAAGGTGAGGTAGGAGAGGGCAATGTGGTAAGTGTAAAAGGGACTGTGATCTGTTGTGAACATTTTTGCACTGGTACCACAGGACCCCTTCCAAGGATTTGTAGAGTCCATGTGAAGAAGGGTTGGGGCAGTGGTAGGGGACTCGCATGGTATTAGGCGGTTTTAGGTGTGCACAAACCTCGAGCTGTCACAATTTAACACACACAACTAGGGTTGCAAAGCATATAAAAGACCATGGGCAGTCGGTTGTAGTCTGAAATTCAATTTTTGCAAGTTGCTATGTAGGAATTAGTTCTTGGATATCACCTTGGTGCTCTGTGTCCAATGTTAATTATCCCTATAATCTCACAGTAAGAGGTAGTTTAATTCTCACAATACATCGGTCAAATGCTCTTTCAAGGTCCACAAGCTGAACTGAATACATCACATTTCTATGGAATTTAAAGTAAGATTTTACAAAAAAAACTATACAATCGGATTTTTTTCACAAAACTTCTCATAAATGATTTATTTATCACCTTATTGATAAAAATAACCTTTCCGCAGATTTAGAAGCAAAATAATCACTCTTAGTAAGTTGTGTCTGATTAACTTCATTTCAATATTACTTTTCTTACCTTTGTTACATTTTTGCTCTTTGAAAACTTAAAAATGTAACATAGATAAGATCAGGGGCGTCTCTAGCCATTTTGTCACTCCAGGCGAGAAATCCTGTGTCCCCCCCCCCCCCCCCGTGATTGCCCCCCAGCCCCATACCCCCATCCCCGTGGTGAACCCCACCCCCAAGACCACCGAAAATAATAATGTAGCAGCGTTTCACCCGAAAATCTGAAAATACACTTATTGCGGCATGGGTTCACCAGAAAATAGTTGTAATGCAGCAGAGCGTTTCACCATAAAATATACTTATTGCGGCATGCACTCACACACACCACACACACACACTATACACATGCACACAGTACACACAACACACACACTATACACAGTACACACACACACACTATAGACACGCACAGTACACACACACACACTATGCTGCTACCAGGGGAGGACTGGGACCTTTTGGCCTGGGGAGAAACACAGACTAGAGGCCCGTTATCATGGCAGCCTCAGCCCAAATTATGTCATACATTCACCCCATGTCGTATATGCCAGTAATCACGTGGAGTGCCAATGCGGAAATACAGCTAGGACACTGTGAACAGTGTGACAGGTAAAGTACAGGCATCAGGGGGCACAATACATTTTGAGGGACAACGACCGGAGTTTCCGTCTTGTCTATAATTTGCGGTTATCACACGCCATGATTATCGCACCTGACAACCACATAGGCCCAAGATTTCCCAACATCTCAGATTGATACATTCAACCTATTTCCACCCAAAAAATTTTATCCGATTCGCTAATATCAAAACGGTTGGTCGATCAGCTGTCGAGTCAACAGAAGTATGGCCACTGTAATTCCCTCAAGGCCAATCCCCCAAATTGCTAGCGATTGCTATTGCGATTTTGTCATGCACTAGCCCAGAGAGAGGAGGAGTGGAGTGAGACTGAGAATAGCTGGAGATGGAGCAGAGAGCTGATCTGTATTGCAGTCCCACATTACACAGAGGCTAGTTGCTGGTAATAGGACTGCTGTCCCTGCCAGTCTCTCACACAAGTCAGAAAGCAGCCCTGGAGTCTAGGGACTGTCAAAACTTTTCAACCTGTTTAGCACCTTATCTGCACATGCAGTCATTTTAGCAATAGGGAGAGACCAGACAGATTTTTTTTCCCACAGACCCTCCTCTGCATCATGCCATGTATATTTACCAGCTTGCCTGCCCTCTAATTGCACTTTTATCAGCTAGCTTAGTGTTTCACATTGCTTTACAACAATAAACCTGAATACACCAGACACAGGACCAGCCCTAAATCACTGAATAAAAGGCAGCCTGGGGGGCAGTCCATGCCTGGCTCACTGCTACACTCAGTCTCTACATCCAAGCAGTTACCAGTAGCAGAGAGAGAGGAACTGAATGAATCAGTTAAGAGTGAAGAGTCAGGACTCAGGAGCTGATGCTGTACTCCGAGCCTTCTTTTACTGACTCATTACTGTGGTTCTTTGAATCATTGAGCTGAAGGAACTGAATGAATCAGTTATGAGTCGAGTCAGGCGCTGCTGTTAGCTGCTGCTGCTGTAATAAACAGATACCTGAGTGAGCTGAGAGGCATTTCTTCTCTCACTACTCACTGCAGCAGCGCTCCTGCCTCCTCCTGCCGCTGTAGGCAAGAATTTATACCTGCCTGGTGGTTGAGACGCCTGTGGATAAGATGAAAACGTGAAAATGCTTTGTGAATCATGACCAATGTGTGTGATTATACAAGGGTCTAGAACGTTTATTTAAATAAAGAAAAATTAAAAAACATCCCTGCAGCGATCAGAGCCCACCAACAGAAAGCTCTGTTGGTGGGCAGAAAAGGGGGGGGGGGATCACTTGTGTGCAGAGTTGTATGGCTCTGCAGCGAGCCCTTAAAGAGACACTGAAGCGAAAAAAATATGATATAATGAATTGGTTGTGTAGTGCGGATAATTACTAGAACATTAGTAGCAAAGAAAAATATTCTCATATTTTTATTTTGTTTTACAGCTTTTTTTTTTTTATAACATTGCATCATTCTCTAATATTTGCAGTTTACACACTACTCCGCATTCATTTTTACAGAACAGGCTATTGAACTTTTGATCTGTCCTGAACTGTTCTGTGATAAGAACCTTCAGAACACAGAGCACTCTGCGACTTTGAAAGTCGTGGAGCTCAATGGCAATTTGCATAGATAACAAATGGAGTTTCTTATCTCTTCCTGTACTGGAAAAATAATTCTGGGATTACACCATACAATTTTCAGATTCTTCTGTTAGATTTTCTGTTAGAATGCATAATTAGATTATTTTCTGTAGAGTGGTCATTATCTCTGGTGCATTGTCTTCTGGTCATCTCCTGCTGAGTAGAACAATGCCTAATTGCTCGGCAGATAGATGGTAAGATAGATAAATTGAACGTTGAATTTACAGAATCTAATGCTGGGCATACACGGCTTGATGCAGGCTTATCAATCGAGCCGCTGATGGCTCGATTGATATTATCCGACGTATCCGATCACCACTGGGAAGGATTCCGTGCTCGATACCCGCGGGCGGACAATGGCGGCGAATCGAGCGGAAGATAAACGCCGGCGGCGACGAGCGGGAATGTGGCGGGATCGACCCGTGTATGCCCAGCATAACAGAAAAATCTAATGGAAAATTGTATGGTGTAATCCCAGCATTATGCTTTTTTTATTATGTTTTTCCTTATCAATTGCACCGCTGATTGCTCGATTGATAATTTCCAACATGTCCGATCACCGCGGCGGATTGATTCCACGCTTGATCCCCGCGAGCGGACAATGCAAAAAAAACCGAACAGCTGATAAGAAGTGACCGCGGGGACGAGCAGGAATCGATCCGGGCGGCCACAGGGACGCGCCGGCATCGAGCCGCTGGCTCGATTCCGGCGCATTGTCCTACCGTGTATTCCCAGCATTAGACTTATGTCTCTGCTCCTAATGCTTTATTTCTTAGCTGTACTACACATACAAATCATTATATCATATATTTTTTTTCCACTTCAGTGTCTCTTTAAAGCTGTGTGGCCTGAATTGTAAAAAATAGCCTGGTCACTAGGGGGTGTAAGCCTACGGTCCTCAAGTGGTTTAAGTGTCTGTAAGAAGCAGCTCACAGTCGTTCAGGGGGAGGTACTTCATGCACAGGGCCGGCGCTACCATTAAGGCAAAGTAGGCAGCTGCCCCAGGGCCCCAGAGCTTGTAGGGGCCCCCAGTAGCTACAAGAGGAAAAAAAAATTTCAAATCGGCCTTATAGTTTTTGAGAAAATCGATTTTAAAGTTTCAAAGGAAAAAAAATAGACATTTAAAAACCTGCCGACTGTAATGGTTAATAGCAAATCCACCTTAAATGCTAGAAACCCTAAATTTGCAGGATATGTTAAGGAGATCATTAGGAATAAGAGGAAAAAACAATTTTTCAAAAAGACCTTATAGTTTTTGAGAAAATCGATTTTAAAGTTTCGAAGGAAAAAAGTATACTTTTAAATGCGGTAAATGTTACTTTTAGTAGCAAACCTAACGGTAGTGTAATTTTACATGCATCAAACGAAAGCGCAATAAATTTCCTGACGGGGTTTCCAGGGGGTCTATACGCAGCCGCAGCGCTTTGGCCAGGGATCGCTATACAGCCGCAATATGGCTGTATGAAGATCCCTGGCATTTTTTCCTATTTTCCCAATTTTTTTTTTTTATGTTTAGAGTGTGGGAATTTTTTTTTTTTTTTTAAATTATGTGCGGTCCCCCCTCCTGAAACTTTTTAACCCCTTGTCCCCCATGCAGGCTGGGATAGCCAGAATGTGGAGCTCCGACCGATTGGAACTTCACACCCTGACTATACCAGCTGCAAAAAAGGTCCCCTAATGCCGATTTTTGTTCCGGGGTATATGTTGGGGGGGGGCCCCCCATGTTTATTTTGCCCTGGGGCCCCATTGTTGCTTAAACCGGCCCTGTTCATGCAGTGAGGGTAACAGTTGACTGTTAGGACTACGGAAAGGCTATTAGGGAAGGGAAAAGACCTGGGACTCAGATCACTAATCCATTTTGAAATTTAATATAAAATAACAGAGTGGCTAAATGTGTAATGACACATTTAGGCAAAATGAGGCTTCTGCAGGTAGTACTCTTGTTTTTAAAATATGGCCTTAGGTCACGTGACCTAAATCAGCTGACTTGATGTTTCCTTCCATTACCGGGTAAGTGGCCACACACCATACAATTAAAACATCCAATTTTACACCAATTCGACAAATACAATCGGTTGTCCCAAAAATTTTAAACTTTTCAATTGAGAAATCCGATCTATTTCCTGTATTTTATTTTTTTTTTAAATGGGACATGTTGGAAAATTCAGAACAATTTTATCAAGATTTGTATGGTGTGTGATGGATTGTGAAATTGTATTCAACTAGAAAAAAATGTATGTAACTTTTCAGTACATTTCCCTCTCGATTTTTTTTTTTTTAAACCATTTTTATTGGGATATAAGCCAAAGAAATAAAGACAGCAAATACATCAAATTGTATAAATTACAGCATACTGAAAATAAGATTTATAATATAGAATTATATCCCAAAACATTTTCTGTGTATAAAGCAACATGAATAATATAGGTGCAGTCACCCAAGTGATTATTCGATGGTAAACCACTAGCAGACTTATCTATAGTTATAAAACATAAGCAGTACCATAAAAGAGAAAGAAGCCCAGGGGTCCAGGTCCGTCAAGGTTCTCATTACCCAAAGTCCCCGTACCTCTCGATTTTTCTAACCAAACCAATTTTTTCGGAGTTAACTTTTATCCCAAAATTGCGGTAATCTCGAAAATACGTGCGTGGTACCTCAAAGATTCTGATTGAAACTTCCAATCAATCGGAAAATTGGATCGAAATGCTCGAATCGAATCAAAATGAAAAAAAATTGTACGGTGTGGCCACCTTTGGGGTCCTTTTACACTTAGGGCCCATTTCCACTGGTGTTTGGGATGCAATGCGATTGTCGAATCGCCTCGCATCCCCCTGCAGGTACTTCCAGTTGTCGTGCGAACAACCGGATGCGACCTCAAGCAGCTTCCTGTTAGCAGCAATGGGGACTCGGATACGTGCTGTGGAAATCTGCAGCATGATATCCATAATTTCCCCCGCTACGCATTGCGCCGCTTCACATCGGGAAATTCACGTCAGTGGAAACTGTTCCATTGCCTAACAGGTGCTGCAGTGTAAATGCGGTGTGATGATTGCAATAACTGAAAGAAAACTGATTTTCAAAGTAATGTCCATGTTTTTCTACGGTATAACCCTGTTTTTGTTTTCAAATATGGTCATCATCTAAACCAGCTAACTTGAAGGGGCTAATAGAAGGCCCTATGAACAGCTGCAGAAACTATTCGCTAAGATCAGCGCTACTTACTGCAAATAGTTGCTATTGACCAATTCACCCTTGTTTCATGGCACTAATTGAGATCTGACAGGCTCGGGCTGAGCCACCGAACCACCGATTTTTCCATCGGTGGGCCCCACCTCCTGGGGGCCCCAGAGCTGAGGATGGGGGCACAGCGCAGGAAGGGGGGAAATTGTGCACAGAGCGGCGGGGAGGGGGGTAAGCCTCCCTCCCCTCCCTCACCTAGGCCCCCCCCCTTCTGCACTCCCCCTCCTCCAGAATTGCAGCCAGCCAGCGGCAGCAGCGGAAACGGCTTACCATGATCTATGGCTCTGCGTGCCGCTGGTCTGGTCTCCTGCACTGACACTGTCCAATCATGCTCTCGTAGTACTTCCTGTGAGAGCGTGATTGGACAGTGCAGTGCAGGAGATAGAGACCAGCAACGGCACGCAGAGCTATTGATCCCGGTAAATGATTCCTGCTGGCTGCAATTCTGGAGGGGGGGAGCGTGGAAGAGGGGGCTCTAGGCGAGGGAGGGGGGAGGCTTCTCCCCTCCCCGCCGCTCTGTGCACACTGCCCCCCCTTCCAGCATGGGGGCCCCCACTAACTGGGGACCTGCCTTTGTGGGGATATCTGCCACCAATCTGATTGCATTTTGTGGGGATATCTGCTGCCAATCTAATTGCAATTTGTGGGCATATCTGCCGCCAATCTAATTGTATTTTGTGGGGAAATCTGCTGCCAATCTGATTGCATTTTGTGGGGGTATCTGCCGCCAATCTGATTGCATTTTGTGGGGGTATCTGCTGCCAATCTGATTGCATTTAGTGGGGATATCTGCCGCCAATCTAATTGCATTTTGTGGGCATATCTGCTGCCAATTTGATTGCATTTTGTGGGGGTATGTGCTGCCAATCTAATTGCAATTTGTGGGGATATCTGCCGCCCATCTAATTGTATTTTGTAGGGAAATCTGCTGCCAATCTGATTGCATTTTGTGGAGATATCTGCCACCAATCTGATTGCATTTTGTGGGGGGTATCTGCCGCCAATCTGATTGCATTTTGTGGGGGTATCTGCTGCCAATCTGATTGCATTTAGTGGGGATATCTGCCGCCAATCTAATTGCATTTTGTGGGCATATCTGCTGCCAATTTGATTGCATTTTGTGGGGGTATGTGCTGCCAATCTAATTGCAATTTGTGGGGATATCTGCCACCAATCTAATTGTATTTTGTAGAGAAATCTGCTGCCAATCTGATTGCATTTTGTGGAGATATCTGCCACCAATCTGATTGCATTTTGTGGGGGTATCTGCCGCCAATCTGATTGCATTTAGTGGGGATATCTGCCGCCAATCTAATTGCATTTTGTGGGCATATCTACTGCCAATTTGCTTGCATTTTGTGGGGATATCTGCTGCTAATCTGATTGCATTTTGTGGGGATATCTGCTGCCAATCTGATTGCATTTTATGGGGATATCTGCTGCCAATTTGATTGCATCTTGTGGGGAAATCTGCCGCCAATCTGATTGCATTTTGTCTGAAAATCTGCTGCTATCTGACTACTTGATGAATTATCATGAGGCATGTAACTACTTGATTATTTTATCTAAAATGTATCTGGTCGGACCTAATCTCTGCGAATAACACCTCTACTTATTTTTTGGATTCTTTTTGTTTTTTTTTGGTGTAAAGTCTGCCCATGACTCATCATGACCACGCCCATGAGCCAGTGCGTGGTGACACTCATTTATTTTTGCTGTGGTGCGCTGCGTGCGCCGCATGTTAGACATCCCTATTGGAGACTGTCCTCAGAAGTGCTCACAATCTATTCCCTACCATAAAATCATGCAAAATTTCTAGAGTACATGTGTATGTGAGCCCAAAATGGGGGGGGGGAGGGGAGGAGGAGAGGTGTTCGAGGGGAGAGGGGGGGGGAGGAGGAGGAAAGTGGGGGAGGAGGAGGAGGGGGGGCGGGCCCCAGGCTGAAACTTCCTTCATGGGCCCTTAGTGTCCCAGTCCGACCCTGACATCTGATGTTTGTTCCAGATGGTTCTGTCTTCTAAGCTCCCTGTAAGAATTGGACTGAGGCCTGGAACCCAGTACAAATTGCAAAGCGCTATGGCAATCACTAGCATTTTTAATTAGCATTTTGTAAGCAATTTCATGAGCGTTTTCTGGCGATTTTTAAAAAGTGTAAGCTTTTTGCCAGCGATTGTGATGGCGATTTGCAATTTTAATTCTGATTGGTCCTTTCAAACTATTATAATTATTTTTTTACTGTTTGCAGTAATTTAAAATCCCACACAAATCGCTGTGAGTAGCAATTCATGAGCGATTTGCCAGCGCTTTATATTGAAGCACAAATGCTCCCAACATGATTGTCCTGCGATTGCGATTTTGCTATTTGCAATCGCTACTGTGGAATTTGTTACATTTATTTACATTGGCAGAGTGTTTAGGGAAATCGCTAGTGATTTAAAGTGCTCCCTAAACGCTCAAAAAAGCGATCTGGTGGGTTCCAGCCCTCAGATGTTGTCTCCTGTGCAGTGTCCAGGATCGCTCCAAATTTGACCGGGTTGTGTTTGTTGCCATTTTCAAATGGCCTGTACCATCTGTGATCATTTAAAAGTTCCTTTTCACTGCTTATTGTGCTTAACCACTTAAGGACTGCAGTCATAAAACCCCTTAAAGCCAATGGGTACCGGTAAAAAAAGAAAAAGTCAGATACTCACCTAAGGAGAGGGAAGGCTCGGTCCTAATGAGCCTTCCTTCTCCTCTCCCGGTGCCCTCGGTGCTGCGCTGGCTCCCCCGTTCGCGTCCGCCGCCGCAGGGACTTCGGAGGTCTTCGGAAGCACTCGTCCTTCCGAAGACGGGCTGCTCTATAGTACGTACGTGCGAGCGCGTCATAGAGGGCGCTCGTGCATGCGTAGTATGGAGCGGCCGCGTCATCGGGAGCCCGAGTGCTCCCGAAGGCTTCTGAAAGCTCCCGAAGGCATGCGGAAGTGGCAGTATTTGACCGAACTGGTCGAATACTGCCACGGGGGATCCTGCGCAGGACCGGACAGCGGGAGAGGAGAGGGAAGGCTCATTAGGACTGAGCCTTCCCTCTCCTTAGATGAGTATCTGACTTTTTCTTTTTTTTACCGGTAAACATTCACTTTAAGGACCAGACACTTTTTTTCCATTCAGACCACTGCAGCTTTAACGGTTTATTGCTCGGTCATACAACCTACCATCTAAATGAATTTTACCTCCTTTTCTTGTCACTAATACAGCTTTCTTTTGGTGCTATTTGATTGCTGCTGCGATTTTTACTTTTTACTATATTCATCAAAAAAGACATGAATTTTGTCAAAAAAATGATTATTTTTTTTACTTTCTGTGCTGACATTTTTCAAATAAAGTAAAATGTCTGTATACATGCAGCACGTAAAATGTGGACATACATGTTTTTAATAAAAAAAAAACAATTCAGCCTATATTTATTGGTTTGGGTAAAAGTTATAGCGTTTATAAACTATGGTGCCAAAAGTGAATTTTCCCATTTTTAGGCATCTCTGACTTTTCTGACCACCTGTCATGTTTCATGAGGTGCTAAAATTCCTGGATGTTATAAATACCCCCCAAATGACCCCATTTTGTAAAGAAGACATCCCAAAGTATTCACTGAGAGGCATGGTGAGTTCATAGAAGATTTTATTTTTTGTCACAAGTTAGCGGAAAATGACACTTTGTGACAAAAAAAAGAAAAAAAAAGTTTCAATGTCTTCTAACTTGCCACGGACTCACTATGCTCCTCTCTGAATACCTTGAAGTGTCTACTTTCCAAAATGGGGTCATTTGTGGGGTGTGTTTACTGTCCTGGTATTTTGGGGGGTGCTAAATTGTAAGCACCCCTGTAAAGCCTAAAGGTGCTCATTGGACTTTGGGCCCCTTAGCGCAGTTAGGCTGCAAAAAAGTGCCACACATGTGGTATTGCTGTACTCAGGAGAAGTAGTATAATGTGTTTTGGGGTGTATTTTTACCCATACCCATGCTGGGTGGGAAAAATATCTCTGTAAATGACAATTTTTTTTTTTTTTTTTTTTTTTTTTTACACACAATTGTCCATTTACAGAGATATATCTCCCACTCAGCATGGGTATGTGTAAAAATACACCCCAAAACACATTATACTACTTCTCGTGAGTATGGCGATACCACATGTGTGGCACTTTTTTGCACCCTAACTGCGCTAAGGGGCCCAAAGTCCAATGAGTACCTTTAGGATTTCACAGGTCATTTTGCGACATTTGGTTTCAAGACTACTCCTCACGGTTTAGGGCCCCTAAAATGCCAGGGCAGTATAGGAACCCCACAAATGACCCCATTTTAGAAAGAAGACACCTCAAGGTATTCCGTTAGCAGTATGGTGAGTTCATAGAAGATTTTATTTTTTGTCACAAGTTAGATCGGTAGATCCCAAAGGACTTCTAAGTAGATCCCACACCGCTTGCCTGAGTGACCTACGCATCTTACCCTGTCTCTTTGACTTGGATGAGCTTAGTGCGATATGCTGTACTGAAGTTATACTCAGCAGTTTAGTAGAGGATTATGATGTTGCAAGGTGCTGATTATAATATTTCTGAACACTGAGCATGATACTGTAAGCATGAAATTGAGACTCTATTTGGTCAAGCATTGTTCTGTTTGGCTTACTGAGGAGGACTCTCTGTCTAGTTGACTGGTGGCTTGTGGTAATCACTGATGGTCTGCCACTGTGCATGTACTGCAGCCGTGGCTTGCTTCTGTAGGTAGATTCTGCCTGGTAGATCATTTTAATTCATAATTATCTCAGTAGTTTGCAAGCTGAAACATTGGGGGCACCTCTGCCATAGAGCCTTATCAATCCGTGTCATGCACTGATGAGAACCAGCAAGACTAAAACATCAAATCCGTGTTGGATTGATGTGACTCTGTAAAATTACTGGCTAACATTTTTGTTTAGTTTGGATGCACTGCTACTTAATGCATATATGTCAAAGGAAACTTGAGACAATGCGACCAACGTCAGGACTTGCTTAGTAAATATTGGTTCATGATCAGGGTCACATGATTTCAGAAAGGTTGAGTAACCCTGGTCTATGCATGTGATGTTTGTAGGGAATGTCAACATGAATGAAGATACTGGGAGATAGTACATCTGTGCCATACCCTGCACTGAGGTTATATGGCAGGCAGCAGTGTTAGATGTTTTTGTTATACACTGACCATATTACATTTAATTACTAATTAAATATACTAATTAAATAACTGCAGATTCTTCTTAGTTATTATGTATGGGAAATGTTTCTATTTTTTTTCCTTACTCAACGCAGCTATGCTGTAAATTTTGTTGTTTTTGTGTTGTATTACTTCCACAATGTTTGAGAGCTGGACAGTCAGTATGGTCTTCCAAGGGCACCATCAACATGACCTGGGTGAGTTAGGGTAGTTCACAATTGAATTAATCTTAACGCAAACCTGAGACAAATTAAACACAAAGTTTTATACTTACCTGGGGCTTCCTCCAGCCGCTGTAGTCTGTGGCGTCCCTTAGTGTGCATCTGCTGCCGTCCGTATTCCCGCCATCAGCCCCAGTAGTTGGGCACTAGTTGTGCAGTCGCAGAACACTCCCAGCCATGGGATTGTGACCAAGGAGGCATGCGGCCAGGGCAGAGCATGCACAGTCGTCACCAAATGGCTCAATCTGGGACTTTACCAGAGCTGACTGCTGGAGAATGGACGGGACGGAATGCACACTGAGGGAGCCCATGGACTACAAGAGGCTGGAGGAAACCTTAGGTAAATATAAGTCCATGTGTTTGATGCATCTCGGGTACTCTTTAAGTCTTGTATACGCTAAATGGTTCTTAGCCGAGACAGCCAGTCGGGGCTCTGTATGCCAAGCATCTAGCATGTGTACAGTGGTCCACCATCCCCCATGATGTGTCGAGTGATGCAGATGACACCCAGATCTACCTCCACACCCCTGACATATCCACCATTAACATGGACAAGTTTGTCAGGAATATAGCAGCTAGTTATGATGTTGGGATAATACAGTAGTATATTTTCATTTTCCTGTCTGCTATGTACTTCAGATGCGTATGTATGTGTGGTCATCTGTCTTTGGGGGAAGCTGTACTTGTCTGTATGACAGTGTGGAATACAATTACCCTAAGTTCCTCTGGGAGCAGGGATCTAATTAGAAGCCCCATTGTCCCAATATACAAATCAGGCCAGAGTTAGGGAACTTCAAAGGCTAACAAAAAACTCTGGAATGTTGAGGAAGCCTTAATCAATTGTCACCTGGAGTGGGGAAGTCCTTTTGATACAATTTTTACCTGTGGAAATTGGATTTTATGGAAGTGTTTTGAAATCTCTGAAAGATCCAAAACTAACACAGAATTGCTTTTAAGTAGGCAAAGTGTGACAGGAAAGCCTTGAAATTCGCATGTCACATCTAGCCCAGATGTGACAAGGGGCTCGGCAGACCGTGATGTCACCGTCTGGGAAATTGCGTTAGTTCTGGGGATGGTACATTCACTGCCCCAGGCCCCCAGGTGGACTATATAACTCAAGCCTGGGACAGTCACAAATCATCTTCTCTTGGAGGTAGCGCATAGCTAGAGGGATCCCGAGCGAATCAGATCGGCGTTGTCCCGCCAACCACGTTCTAACCTACGCGATAACGTTATTTGCAACTTGTCTTGTTGTGTATCCTTGTAACTTTTACTTTGTAACTTTTTTTACTTTGTTTTTTTTGTACATCTTTTGTATATATTATTTTCTGCATTGTTCCTCTTTTTTTCCTGGAATATTAAATCGTTATTTAATAAGTTTGACTTCTGCTGTACTAAACTAATACTCATAGCCTACTAGAAGAGACTGAAGTGTAACTGTGTATAAGTCCATGCCTGATTGTATAATTGAGCAACACTACCGTATAAGATTGCAATTGTGCATGTGTGTGGGGCATTTGTCATACGTTGGCCTAAAGCGCGCAGCTGACCCAACGTACGAAAAAGCCAGTGCGAGTAGCTCGACGTCAGAGTGAGGAGTGTGTCTAGCAACAGCTAGTGGTGGCAGTGAGAAGTGTTTGAGGGGTCCCAGCCTTGTTTTTAGCTTGAATAAGGCTGCTCCCCGCTTGATCTGGTCAAACCCGCAGTCGGGAACCGTATATGCTGGCGTGCCGCGGGCCAGTTCCTGACAAATGTCTCCTCCTGGATGTCTGCTAGGTTCCTGAAACTAAATCTAGACAAAACGGAATTATTATTTTCACACCCCGGCCATCCCTGAACCTCCCAGATGTGCATGTCACTGTTAACCACACTACCATTTGCCCTACCTCTCAAGCCCGCTGTATGGGTGTCACCCTGGACTCCGCACTCTCCTTCACTCCCCACATCCAAAACCTCACAAAGTCCTGCAACTTCCACCTTCGTAACATCTGTAAGATTCGTCCTTTCCTGACCTCTGCCACCACCAAACTCCTCATCCATGCCTTCATAAACTACTGCAATGCCCTTCTGTCTGGTCTCCCTATGACCCGAATAGCCCCACTGCAGTCCATCACAAATGCGGCAACCAGAATTATCCACTCCTCCCATCGCTCCACCACAGCGGCTCCCCTCCGTGAATCCCTCCACTGGCTTCCTCTCCAGTCCAGAATCAGATTTAAGATACTGTGTCTGACCTACAAATCTGTCCACAAAACCTGTCCAACCTACATTTCTGATCTTACTCAAAGGTACACACTTAGCCGCTCACTCCGCTCCTCCAATGAACTTCGCTTGACCGCCCCCTGTATCACCCAGTCCCATGCACGCCTCCAGGACTTCTCAAGCTCCAACACTATGGAACTCCCTACCTCAACCCATTAGGGCAGCCCTCTCCTTCAACATCTTAAAGAAGGCCCTCAAAACTCACCTTTTCACTCTGACCTACCACCCCTCAAAAGTGCTCTAAACCCACAGCTGAACTCTGGTCCCCTACCTTTCATGTCTCTACCTCTCCCTCTAGATCAGGCATGGGCAAACTTGGCCCTCCAGCTGTTAAGGAACTACAAATCCCACAATGCATTTGCCTTTATGAGTCATGACTGTGGCTGTCAGACTCATGCAGCATTGTGGGACTTGTAGTCCCTCAACAGCTGGAGGGCCAAGTTTGCCCATGCCTGCTCTAGATTGTAAGCCTTTGGGCAGGGTCTTCCTCCTTTTGTGTCCTACCTGATCATGCACCTCCATTACTGTGAACCCATGCTATGCATTTGAGTGAACCTAACTTGCCTAGTCTCCATGCTCCATCCAGTGACTGACTAAGCATTACCTGGTACTCATACTGTGCTGCGTGATCTGGTCTTTCTTGTATTCCTGTATTGTCATATTGCTGTATGTCTCCCCTAAATATTGTCTGTAACCTAAACTAATGTCCAGCACTGCGTAATATGTTGGCGCTTTATAAATACAAATAAAAAATCTGACATCTCAGCCGAGGGCATTGTTCTATTCACCTGCCTGCTCCTTCAGCCCTCTACCCTCCTATATAAAGCAGAACAAATTGCTAGCCCCTGTACAGCATTAGGCCCAAACTGTCACATGAGAGATTGAGTCCTGATCCCTGGGGGTGACAGAAACTGTACACTCACCTCTAGACTGTAATCTATTTGTGAGTAGGGTGCTCCTCTGCCTTTTGTGTCTTGTTTTTGTGAGCTTGTACAATGCTATGTAAAGTGTTGTTTTAATTTGTGAAAAACCTATTTCTTTATGCAAATAGTAATATGTCAGTATTACATTGCTTGTACAGTATGTACTTAATTGCTTATTTTTGTATTTGGAACATGGGTGGTGGTGCTTTAATTACCTTTATTCATTTGCGTGGAATTCCTTTGAACCTGGGTTTATTTATATACAGTACATGAAAAAGGTTGAGTTCTATGTCAACTGATTGATTTACGAGCAGCCAATAGTGTTTAAGGACCACCAGCTGATAATATTCAGCAGGTCCGATGATGCTGCTCGATCCCCGCCCGCCTGATAAGGAAGCGCTGGCGGGAACGAGCGGGAATCGATCCGCGCGAACGCGGTGGGAGTCGATCCGGCGGCTAATCAGCCGCCAGATCGACCCGTGTATGCTCAGCATAAGACTAGAGTTGGGCCGAACGGTTTGCCGGCGAACGTGGTTCGCGCGAACGTAGGTGGTTCGCGTGCGGGTACCGCACGCGAACCTTTTGCGGAAGAAGTTCGGTTCGCCCCATAATGCACTGAGGGTCAACTTTGACCCTCTACATCACAGTCAGCAGGCCCAGTGTAGCCAATTAGGCTACACTAGCCCCTGGAGCCCCACCCCCCCTTATATAAGGCAGGCAGCGGCGGCCATTACGGCCACTCGTGTGCCTGCATTAGTGAGAGTAGGGCGAGCTGCTGCAGTCTCTCATATAGGGAAAGATTAGTTAGGCTTAACTTCTTCCTGGCTGCATACCTGTTCTGTTCAGTGAGCCCTCAGCCCACTGCATACCTGTACTGTGATCCTGCCACTGCATACCTGTTCAGTGATCCTGCCACTGCATACCTGTTCTGTTCAGTGAGCCCTCAGCCCACTGCATACCTGTACTGTGATCCTGCCACTCCATACCTGTTCAGTGATCCTGCCACTGCATACCTGTTCTGTTCAGTGAGCCCTCAGCCCACTGCATACCTGTACTGTGATCCTGCCACTCCATACCTGTTCAGTGATCCTGCCACTGCATACCTGTTCTGTGAACCCGCCACTGTATACCTGTTCTGTTCAGTGGACCCGCCACTGTATACCTGTTCTGTGAACCCGCCACTGTATACCTGTTCTGTTCAGTGGACCCGCCACTGTATACCTGTTCTGTTCAGTGGACCCGCCACTGTATACCTGTTCTGTTCAGTGGACCCGCCACTGTATACCTGTTCAGTGAACCCGCCACTGCATACCTGTTGTGTTCAGTGAACCTGCCACTGCATACCTGTTCTGTGAACCCGCCACTGTATACCTGTTCTGTTCAGTGGACCCGCCACTGTATACCTGTTCAGTGAACCCGCCACTGTATACCTGTTCTGTTCAGTGAACCCGCCACTGTATACCTGTTCTGTTCAGTGGACCCGCCACTGTATACCTGTTTAGTGAACACGCCACTGCATACCTATTGTGTTCAGTGATCCTGCCACTGCATACCTGTTCTGTGAACCCGCCACTGTATACCTGTTCTGTTCAGTGGACCCGCCACTGTATACCTGTTCTGTGAACCCGCCACTGTATACCTGTTCAGTGAACCCGCCACTGCATACCTGTTGTGTTCAGTGAACCTGCCACTGCATACCTGTTCTGTGAACCCGCCACTGTATACCTGTTCTGTTCAGTGGACCCGCCACTGTATACCTGTTCAGTGAACCCGCCACTGTATACCTGTTCTGTTCAGTGGACCCGCCACTGTATACCTGTTTAGTGAACACGCCACTGCATACCTATTGTGTTCAGTGATCCTGCCACTGCATACCTGTTCTGTGAACCCGCCACTGTATACCTGTTCTGTTCAGTGGACCCGCCACTGTATACCTGTTTAGTGAACACGCCACTGCATACCTATTGTGTTCAGTGATCCTGCCACTGCATACCTGTTCTGTGAACCCGCCACTGTATACCTGTTCTGTTCAGTGGACCCGCCACTGTATACCTGTTCTGTTCAGTGGACCCGCCACTGTATACCTGTTCTGTTCAGTGGACCCGCCACTGTATACCTGTTCAGTGGACCCGCCACTGTATACCTGTTCAGTGAACCCGCCACTGCATACCTGTTGTGTTCAGTGAACCTGCCACTGCATACCTGTTCTGTGAACCCGCCACTGTATACCTGTTCTGTTCAGTGGACCCGCCACTGTATACCTGTTCTGTTCAGTGGACCCGCCACTGTATACCTGTTCAGTGAACCCGCCACTGCATACCTGTTGTGTTCAGTGAACCTGCCACTGTATACCTGTACTGTTCAGTGAACCCACCGCATCAGTGCGCATACCTGTGCAGTTAAGTGAACCCACCTACCTACGTGAGTGCACGCAGTGTGATATACCACTCCGTGCATACCCGATATGGACAAAACAGGTAGAGGAAGAGGAAGAGGTAGTGGCAGAGGCAGAGGAAGGCCACCCGGCAGGTCTGCGCGAGGTCGTGTAAATGTAATTTCGTGTGGACCTGGCCCACAGTACAGTGCTCGGAAGAAGGCACGTCCCATCACCTCCCAAGATTGTCAGGACGTGGTTGAGTATTTAGCGACACAGAACACCTCATCTTGCTCAGCCACCAGCGCTACTACTAGCACCACTTCCGCTGCATTTGACACTTCGCAAGAATTATTTAGTGTTGAAATCACTGATGCACAGCCATTGTTGTTACAGCCAGATGAATTTTCACCAGCTAATATGTCTGAGTTACGCGGCAACACTATGGATGTAACGTGTCAGGAGGATGAAGGACCTACTGATGGTGCAAGTTTGGATTTGTCTGAGGCAAGCGAAGCTGGGCAGGATGACTACGATGATGACGGTAATAGGGATCCTCTGTATGTTCCCAATAGAGGAGATGAAGAGGGGGACAGTTCAGAGGGGGAGTCAGAGAGTAGTAGGAGGAGAGAAGTTGCTGAAAGAAGCTGGGGCAGCTCTTCGTCAGAAACAGCTGGTGGCAGAGTCCGGCACCATGTATCGCCACCTATGTACAGCCAGCCAACTTGCCCTTCAGCATCAGCTGCTGAGGTCCCCATAGTGCCCACATCCCAGGGTGGCTCAGCGGTGTGGAAATTTTTTAATGTGTGTGCCTCAGATCGGACCAAAGCCATCTGTTCGCTCTGCCAACAAAAATTGAGCCGTGGAAAGGCCAACACTCACGTAGGGACAAGTGCCTTACGAAGGCACCTGGAGAAAAGGCACAAACAGCAATGGGATGGCCACCTGAGCAAAAGCAGCAGCAGCACACAAAAGAAAAGTCACCCTCCTTCTCCTCTTCCTCCTTCAGGTGCATCATCTGCTTCTGCCGCTTTCTCCCTTGCACCTTCACAGGCACCCTCCTCCACTCCGCCTCTGCCCTTGAGCGGTTCCTGCTCCTCTGCCCACAGCAGCAGTCAGGTGTCCGTGAAGGAAATGTTTGAGCGGAAGAAGCCACTTTTGGCCAGTCACCCCCTTGCCCGGCGTCTGACAGCTGGCGTGGCGGAACTGTTAGCTCGCCAGCTGTTACCATACCGGCTGGTGGACTCTGAGGCCTTCCGTAAATTTGTGGCCATCGGAACACCGCAGTGGAAGATGCCAGGTCGCACTTATTTTTCGAGAAAGGCCATACCCCAACTGCACCGTGAAGTTGAGAGGCAAGTGGTGTCATCTCTTGCGAAGAGCGTTGGGTCAAGGGTACACCTGACCACGGATGGCTGGTCTGCCAAGCACGGGCAGGGCCGCTACATTACCTACACAGCCCATTGGGTGAACCTGGTGGTGAACGATGGCAAGCAGAAAGCGGCGGACCAAATTGTGACACCTCCACGGCTTGCAGGCAGGCCTCCTGCCACCTCCTCTCCTCCTGCTACATGCTCTTCGCTGTCCTCCTCCTCCTCCTTGGCTGAGTGGCAGTTCTCCTCTCCAGCTACACAGCCCCAGCTCCGCAGGGCCTATGCTGCATGCCAGGTACGACGGTGTCACGCCATCTTAGACATGGCTTGTCTCAAAGCGGAGAGTCACACTGGAGCAGCTCTCCTGGCTGCTCTTAAGAAACAGGTGGATGAGTGGCTGACCCCGCACCACCTGGAGATAGGCAACGTGGTGTGCGACAACGGCAGCAATCTGCTTGCCGCTTTGCATATGGGGAAGCTGACACACATACCCTGCATGGCACATGTCATGAATCTAGTGGTTCAAAGATTTGTGGCAAAGTACCCTGGCTTAGCGGATGTCCTGAAGCAGGCCAGGAAGTTCTGTGGGCATTTGAGGCGCTCTTACACAGCCATGGCACGATTTGCAGAAATTCAACATGCCGGTGAGACGCCTCATTTGCGATAGCCCCACTCGCTGGAACTCGACCCTGCTCATGTTCTCCCGCCTGCTAGAACAGAAGAAAGCCGTCACCCAGTACCTCTACAACTGGAGTAGAACGAAACAGTCTGGGAAGATGGGGATGTTCTGGCCCGACAACTGGACACTGATGAAAAATGCATGCAGGCTCATGCGGCCGTTTGAGGAGGTGACCAACCTGGTGAGCCGCAGTGAGGGCACCATCAGCGACTTAATTCCCTACGCGTACTTCTTGGAGCGTGCTGTGCGTAGAGTGGCGGATGAAGCTGCGAATGAGCGTGACCAGGAACCGTTACGGCAGGAACAGGCATGGGACCAATTTTCATCAGACCCAGCTGTTTCCTCAACACCTGTGGCAGCACAGAGGGGGGAGGAGGAGGAAGAAGAGAGGTCGTGTGCAGAAGACGAGTCAGACTCAGAGGATGATGAGCAAGGTGTTTCTTTGGGGGAGGAGGAGGAGGAGGGGACAGCGGCAGGAGAACAACCGCAGCAGGCGTCGCAGGGGACTTGTGCTGCTCAACCTTCCCGTGGTATTGTTCGCGGCTGGGGGGAGGAGTTTGACTTACGTGACGTCACTGAGGAAGAGCAAGAGGAGATGGAGGGTACTGGATCCGACTTTGTGCAGATGTCGTCTTTTATGCTGTCCTGCCTGTTGAGGGACCCCCGTATAAAAAACCTCAAGGGGAATGAGCTGTACTGGGTGGCCACACTACTAGACCCTCGGTACAGGCACAAAGTGGCGGACCTGTTACCAACTCACCTGAAGGTGGAAAGGATGCAGCACATGCAGAACCAGCTGTCAACTATGCTTTACAATGCCTTTAAGGGTGATGTGACAGCACAACGCCAGCAAGGTACCACTGCCACTAATCCTCCTCCCGTGTCCACGCAGTCAAAGACAGGACGCTCCAGCGATCTCATGGTGATGTCGGACATGCGGACGTTCTTTAGTCCAACGCCTCGCCGTAGCCCTTCCGGATCCACCCTCCACCAACGCCTCGACCGGCAGGTAGCCGACTACCTGGCCTTAAGTGTGGATGTAGACACTGCTGTGAACAGCGATGAGGAACCCTTGAACTACTGGGTGCGCAGGCTTGACCTGTGGCCAGAGCTGTCCCAATTTGCCATCCAACTTCTCTCCTGCCCTGCCGCAAGCGTCCTCTCAGAAAGGACCTTCAGCGCAGCTGGAGGCATTGTCACAGAGAAGAGAAGTCGCCTAAGTCACAAAAGTGTTAAGTACCTCACCTTTATCAAAATGAATGAGGCATGGATCCCGGAGGGCTGCTGCCCGCCCCAAGACTAAGTCAGTCCCCGCACACACAGCATCTCTGCCTGCACGCCGTGTGACTGGCTGCCTGGCCTGCCCCAAAAAGACTAAGTCGCTCCCAGTCCCTCCACACAGCATGTCTGCCTGCAGGCCGCTTCACTACCTTCTCCGCCACCACCAACAGGGTCCGGGACTCCAGGCGGATTGCTGAATTTTTTAGGCCGCTGCTAGCAGCGGCCGCTGTAATAATTTTTATGGTGCGTGTACATGACTGCCTAATTTTTCTGGCTGCACTGAGGGCAGCTGCAACAACAAAAGAAAAGGCATGTACATGCGCCCATTCCCCTTCGTGATCATTACCTTGCCGTGGTGAAGGGGCTTGCGTATCACAATGAAGCAATGACCGGCGCCTAGATGAGTGTCTCGGGGGGCACACAAAAGATAATAAGGTCGTTGCTTCATTGTGGTCAGACCAAATTTGATCAGCTGGACAGTCACTGTTCTGTCATTCAGCTACATCAGCCAGGCCGACCATATGGGCTGTAAAGCCACCAAAACCTGCACTCTCGCCATGGTGCGCACCAGTCCAGCACGGCCGTCACTACACAAACAGCTGTTTGCGGTGCATTACACGGTGAGTTTGGTGTGTCAGTGTGAAGCAGTACCTTAATTACACTACCTGATTGATGTATACACATGCAAGATGTTTGAAAGCACTTTAGGCCTGTCATTTAGCATTCAATGTGATTTCTGCCCTTAAAACGCTGCTTTGCGTCAAATCCAGATTTTTCCCGGGGACTTTTGGCGTGTATCCCACTCCGCCATTCCCCCCTCCAGGTGTTAGACCCCTTGAAACATCTTTTCCATCACTTTTGTGGCCAGCATAATTATTTTTTTTTTCAAAGTTCGCATCCCCATTGAAGTCTATTGCGGTTCGCGAACTTTAACGCGAACCGAACGTTCCGCGAAAGTTCGCGAACCCGGTTCGCGAACCTAAAATCGGAGGTTCGGCCCAACTCTACATAAGACTGCATAGATTATATAATCTGTTTATTCCTTAAAGCGGAACTGTAAAGTGTTTTTAAACACATTGTTTCACTTACCTGGGGCTTTCCCAAGCCCCCAGCAGCCTTCCTGTCCCGCGCCGGTCCTGCCCGAGCCTCCATTCTCCCGCCGCCGTGCCGTCGACTTCTAAATCGACACCAGCGCAGCCCTGCCAAGCGTATCTTTTCATTGCGTTCCCCTCTGCAATAGCAGGGTACACGAAAAAATGATACGGGTGGCCAGAGTCGCACAGGCGCAGTGGCCCAGTGGCGAAACTGAAAGTAGCTGGCAGCGGGAGAACGGCGGCTCGGGCAGGACCGGCGCGGGACAGGATGGCTGCTGGGGGCTTGGGGAAGCCCCAGGTAAAAACACTTTACAGTTCCGCTTTAAAGTGTACCACAAGCAACATGTGACATGATGAGATAAGCATGCGTATGTACAGGGCAGAACATATTAATATTTATGCTGTTTATTTTTTATTTTTTGCTGTCTGAAAGAGTGAATTTTCAGGCGTGCAAGTGACAGCGTCTGTCTTGTCAGTATCTTGTGGGGAATATAGTAAATATCAATGATAAGCAAATTACAGCCATAAAAGTTTTCGTGGCAGAATACAACTTCCAAAGGCAGGGGAGAGATAGACAAAGGTCAATAGTTCATGTATTTTAATTCTGGGACACTTAATATGCTGCCAGAGACAATAAAACATTCAGTCTACTTTTTAATTGTTTAAATATAAAATAAAACCATTGAATATTTAAAAAACATCATTTTCAGAAGTAGGAGGATAAATACAATTGTTTCTCTCTCAACGGTTTATTATCACCTCGGGTTCACTTTAATTACTCCATGATGATTTTAGATCAGTACAGCGCAACATTCAGAAGAAAGTAAAAACAATGAATTATTCCTATCAAGGTGAACATTACTTATTCATTTTTGCCATTAAAGGGCCACTCATGAAGAATGTAAAAAAATACATGTAAACACATACAAATAGGAAGGAATGAGCCAAAAATTACTTTTCTCCTATGTTGCTGTCACTTAATCCTAACATTTGTATAGCGCTTTTCTCCTGTTGTACTCAAAAGCTGCAGCCACTGGGATGCGCTCAAAGGGCCACCCTGCAGTGTTAGGAAGTCTTGCCCAAGGACTTCTTACTAAATAGGTACTGACCCTAGCCAGGATTTGAACCCTGATCGCCCACTTATCCCCTTATCCAGTACACTGCTTACAGTAGGTAGTAGAAATCTGACAGAATTGACAGGTTTTGGACTAGTCCATCTCCTCATGGGGGATTTTTAGTATTTTGTTTATTTTTTTTACAATAGCAATCCCTGGAAGGGATTTATACAAAGATGCCAGCTGCCCCCCTTACTTGTTTGCACACTATTTTGCTAGTTGGACCGAGCAACTGCCATTCACTAAGTGCTTTTGAAGTAAAGAAAACCCTGAGAATTCCCCAGGAGGAGATGGGCTAGTCCAAAACCTGTCAATTTTGCCAGATTTCTACTAAATACTGTAAGGGACAGCAACATAGGAGAAAAGTAATTCACAGCACGTTTAACTCTGGGAGAAATGTACTACCTAGCTGCATGTGTATGCATGTATTTAAATGTTATAGTTTTCACCATAAATGTCCTTTATATTGTGCACTGTTTGATGTGCCTCCCGTACCCTCTGCTTGGATTCTTCCCTCTTTTCTGTTCCTTGCTCCATTGATGCCCAGGAAAAGTTTCCTGGACTCTGCAAAGTTCTGCAGTTCTCAGCATAGCTGGATGAAGTTGCGTACAAATGCCTGGCACAAAGCACAAAAGGGGCGCTGTTTTCATGGGCAAGTGCTGAATGGGTTCACGTTTTATAGGTCAGATCAATTCAGTCCCCAAAAAAAAATCACATTCCTGCAGTGTATGCGCCTCCATAGTGGTAATCCACATTCCTGCAGTGTATTCACATTCATAGTGGTAATTCTGAAAAGTGCTGACAGTGAAATACCTGGACTTTAGAGCACAATGAACACCTGATGAGAGGACAGTGGCTGGTTTTATGTTATGCTGGCTGAAGTTATGAAATGAGTGAATTAGCATTTGGGGACATTTGAGTTTCTATATCCTGGCACCTCTCCCATAGGCATTCTCCTCTGTCATGGTTGTATATAAGCAGCCTTTGTTGCAGTTCAGTGTCAGCTGAGTTGGAGTCAAGAAGGGAGCTTGTGCAGAGGGTGGGGGGTAAGGGTGTGTGTGTGTGTGTGTGGGGGGGGGGGGGGGGGTGTCAATATTTGTGATCCATACAGCATCTGATGGAGGCTTGCACTCATGCAAGGAGTGGATCTGGGAGGGGAGAGAATGGAGATATGAAGGTGGACCAAGGGGAGCCTCAGGCAGAGCACAGAGAGCAGTAGGAGGGCAGCTGACAGTGACCCTGGGACACAAGAAAGGGGGAGTGTGACCAGCACATGATCTATGGAGGGGGGAACCACAGACACCACAGAGAAGAGGCAGAGGCTGGCAAAGCACAAACAAGGTAAGAAAAATGTGTGCTAGGCAGAGAATGGAGGAGAATTAGTAGTCCCAGTAACTGTGTGTTTGTTAGAGATGGAGAGAGGGAGAGGGAGTAAGTGAGAGAGAAGTAAACTTTCCAGCCAGGGACAAAGGACGTGAGATGGATTAGAAGTAGATTCCTGGGAATCATTGCTCCTGCTCTCCCACCTCCTCCAAGTAAGCAGGCTATGTAAGAGAACCTGTCACCCTGCATTACTTTACATTACACCTGCTGACAAGTGGCGTGTGTACCCTTTTACTCTTTGGGCCACATCCTGCTAACTTTTCTCCTGAGTTTTCTCCTAGTAGATATTTTTACACCTTATGGATAAAATACTTTTTAAAGCTCCCACCAAGCAAGAAATTACTCAAAATGAGTTTGCTGTGACCTTTTTACCTAGTTTTTAGTATTTTTTCAACTGCTAAGTACTGAGAAATGATTTTTAAGATGAGATGAAAAATGATCACCTTGGAGAGAGGATACTAGGATATGGCCTGTTGTATTCTCCCTGACAAAATGATTCAGTCATTATGGAAGTCTAGTGCTGCAGGACCCACATTTCTGGTCCTACCTGCCTGGACACTACAAGTTCCAGCATGCAAGTTTCTTAAGCGGACCTGAACTCAGAACTTCCTCTCTGCTCTAAAAGATACACAACAGCATAATAACCTTTAAAGATAAAAAAAATTATTTGTTACAGCGGATACAAATCCTGCAATAAATCTGCAGGGTTTCTACTTTCTTCTTTCATGGAAGCAGACAAAGGGTTAACATCCTGTGTTTACAAATTAGCCGCTCTGCCATGGAGGAGATTCATGAGATGACACAGCAGAGATATCAAATTACACTTGTGATTAGTCACCGATAAGGGGGAAATTAGACAGGCTAAATTCTCTAAATACATACAGGGTGCATTTCTCTCTGTTTTCCTTCTGTCCTGAGCAAGAGTTCAGGTCCTCTTCTTTCAGTAACTAGTTAATCTAAAGTAACAAATATGTGTAAGATGCTGGTGCTTTATATAGTGTAATAGTAGTAATATCCGATTAGCAGTGGTTATGATTGACTGATGAAATCTGCTTTGCTTCTGCGGCCTCAAGTGCTTTGCCAGTCATTTGTATTATTAGTTGTGATCCCTTTTTAGAATAGTCAATCATAAGTGTGTTTCCCATGATATGGTCATTAGTTTATTGTGTTTATTAGGCACCTATAACAAAGCTGCTAAACTGAATCACCCTTAAGATTTTCTGTTCTATGAATTCCAATTGCAACCAAAATGTTAATGTTCTCTTTGTGTATAATGAGGAAAAGATAGCTCTTTTGGATTTTTATTTATGTCTGTGTCCCTGTTAAAGCGAACATGAGCTGAAAATTGACTGATCAGATAAATAATTGTATCTATTCTCCTATTTTGAAAATTATGTATTTTTATGTATTTTTTTTTAGACTCTCCCGGTTTTATTTTCGGTTTGTAATTTGAAAAAGTTGGTTTAATGTTTGATTGTTTCAGCTAAAGGACAGTGTTTCACACAAATCAGAGATTACAGCCCCAATCTATAAACTATTGACCTCTTTATCTATCCCCTGCACTCAGCAGCTGTTCTCTGACAGGCAAGTTTTATGGCTGAAATCAGACTAAAGAGAAATTTTCAATTGGAAACCTGAATTTTTACAAGTTTATCTCATTCAGACAAAAAAAGTAAAATTATTTTGTTCGTTTTGTACTTTTTTTTTTTAGCAAATCAGTTTTTATTTGTATGCTTTGTACTTTACATACATGTTTATCTCATTATGGGCCATATGCACATGGTACATGGCTGTCCCCAGTACAGTGCTACTGGGAGACTGAAGGCAGAGCGGAGCTCCGCCTTCCAAGCAGAGATGCGCGCGTAATCTCTTGCAAAACCCAGCCTCAGGACTTGACGCAAATTGGCGTTAGGCGGTCCTGGGGCTGCTGCCGCAATCACGCCCATTGGCGTGACACGGTCGTTATGTAGTTAAAAAGCATTTTATGACAAGTTATAAAAATACCATCTAGGAGAAAACTCAGGTAAAAAATGTAATTGCAAATGGGTCTATGTCACATGTCACCCAGGTACCCTTTCAAGAAGTTGTCTCTATTCCTCATCACTAACACTTGACACTAAGACAAACTCTGGTAATATATCTCAAACAAACCTTAAAAAACAACTGAAGTGAGAGGAATATGGAGGCTGACATATTTATTTAATTTTATACAATACCAGTTGCCTAAAAGCTGATCTAGCATGCATGTAGCAAATGCAGTTATAAACCTGATCTGCATATGCTTGTTCAGGGTCTAAGACTAAAAGTATTCAAGGCAGAAGATCAGCAGGAGAGACAGTCAAATTGCATTGTTATAAAAATGTCAGTTTCCCTTTGTTGGGGGAGCAGATCCTTCCAAAGTTAGTTGAGCAGATTGAGCACCTGAATAGAAAGTGGTAACTGGATGTGCCTGCAGATTAACTGCACAGACCGTGCAAAGAGATTTCCATGAGGTGTGTCTGGATAATCATAGCATGTTGCCCTCTGAAGTGGAAACGTAAGATTTTAGTAACATTACAGTGGTGTGTGTAGCACTTATATACATTATTTTAGCTTTTAGCAATAGTTTATATGTCCATTAAATGAGACTGAGTGTACACTATGTAACAATATTTTGAATAGTGATATGCAATTTGTTTTTATTTTCCCCTCCACGTCTTTCTGCTGCTCTGGCTTCAGCTGTAACGATGGTGTCCCATACTCTGCTAATCACATTTGCTTTTGCAGTTTTTCTAACCCAGATAGTACTGAGTAGACTGTCAGATTCCCTGCTTACTCTCACTGATTCAGCCCATACTTTATCCCTTGTGATTGCACTTTGCCCCAATACCATCCTTGCCTACTCTTCCTCCTTGTCTTCCGAAGCCAAGGCCCGCCTTCCCACCCTGTTCTCTCTGCTCTCCCCTCTCGTCCTCTCCTCCCTGTGTCTGGCTCTCACTCTAGGTTCACTGGGACATCTGGTTCATCCTCACCACTCTCACCGCCCAGCTCTCGTCTTTGTGGCTGGAGTCCTGGGTCTTCTCTTCAATGTCATATATCTGGCTATAACCGGAGCTTTCCAAGGTAAGGATATTCCTATAAGGTAACCAAAAATATCTGGTGTATATAAGTGACCTGAGCAGTGTTTTTTTTTTTTTTTTTTCAAACTGAACCTCCCCATTAGGGAGCTTTGTAATTATGTGTGCCAATCAGGGTTGGGGGGAGCATCATTACCTACCTATGGGGTGCTGTCAGTGGCGTAGCTAAGGAGCTGTGGGCCCCGATGCAAGTTTTACATTGCCCCCCCCCCCCCCAAGCACTCTATACATAATTGATGCGGCGCACCAAAACCTGCCAATGGCAACTACAGTGTCAGGGGTGCAAGAAGGGGATGGGGAGCAGTTTAATGATTACCACTATTCAAAGCATCTATAGAAGTGATTATTATGTGCACAGGACCAATAGAGAGCTAATACTGTAATTGAGGGAGGGCTCTTTGGGGCCCCTCTGGCCCAAGGGCCCTGATGCGGTCGCAACCTCTGTTGCTACGCCCCTGGGTGCTGCTCCTCTTGCCTCTGGCCCGTACAACATGTGCCATCTTCTTCACTCGTCTGGCATCTTCTGCCAGTTATTGTTATTCACGTAGATGTCACACGCTGGGAGATGTAGCCCATGGAGCTGTACTCCTCCACCCTCCAGGCAGATTGTGCTGTTTTCCCAAACCAGCAATGCTTTCCTGCCTCTGTGTTGCCAACCGTCAGTAAATTTACTGACAGTCAGTAAAACAGTAAACAAATCTGGGCTGCCAGTAAAGTCTGTGATAACTTTGTGGTGTCACTTAAAAAAAACTCTCTTTGTTCCCTAGTAGATTACATCACTTACTGCTTATTAATTCATGTGTCACTCTGGAATGTACATTGCTCTAGCTAGAGGTGGTCATACATCAGTCGATAATCATTATCAAATCTGATGAAAATCTGTGCTGCCAAGAGCATGTCTGATCAGCAATTCAATCAATTCCAGGCCAAAATTGGTTGCATGTATCGATCGGACATGTTGTAAAATCTCGGGCCAAAATGCTTGATCAGATGTGCGGCGGTAACGGCATTCAATAATCATGAATGCGACAATAACACCCGGCCGCATCCCCCCAACCCGCTCCAGAGCCCGTGCATTAATACTCTTCTTCCTCATTCGCGCCCCACATGGTTGCCAGTGTATTGCACGTGGGGTGTCAATAAAAATGTTTTTGAGCGGTCGGTAAAAACATTTTTCTGAGGTTGACAACACAGGTTTTAAAGCATTTAAAGGGGGCTTAGATGCTTTCCTTGCGTCGAAAGACATCCATGGCTACAATTACTAGGTAATGCCTAATGATGTTGATCCAGGGATTTTATCTGATTGCCATCTGGAGTCGGGAAGGAATTTTTTGCCTTTTGGGGGTAATTGGACCATGCCTTGTAAGGGTTTTTCGCCTGCCTCTGGATCAACAGGGATATGTGAGGGAGCAGTCTGGTGTTGTACTATGTTCTCTGGTTGAACTCGATGGACGTATGTCTTTTTTCAACCCAAGTAACTATGTAACTATGTTTGTCCCATTTCCTAAGCCATGTCCCGTAGAGAAAAGCAGGAATTAGATTAATTGGCAAGCCAGCCCTGACTCCTCCTATAATATCTCATAGCACTTCCCACTCCCCCTGACACCCGACCCCCATAACACACAAGGCAGAGGAAGGTTAGTGGCTGTAATAGAAAATCACTTCCCTTCCCTACAGTAGTATGAAGGAAGAGGGTGAGTAGCATAGAAGATAATTTGCTGTAGTGCAGGTAACTGCCTATCAACTGTTCCTATTTATTTATTAGGCACTTACAGCCAGCTGTAAGAGGCCAACAATGGCATTACTCTCATGCATGCATATCCTAAAGCCACCCGCTAGACGTGACATGCGATGTTTCTTTACCGTACAGTAACTGCCCCACGTGGTATTCACTAACATGCATGTGGTTCAAATACCATCATTCGGTTGCATTATAGCGCAACCGGAAGGCGCCCACTCCCGGCAACTGGCATGGGTGAGTATACGGAGCTTGTCTGAAAGGCCCCTGATCAAGCATTCTGTGGCTCAGGTTGTGATTTGTACTGTTCAGTGTTTATATGGATTATGTTTATGAGCCAGATATTCCAAATCTCAAGCCACTCATTTGCTGTATAGTGTTACTACAGTAGTTATTGTAAACCTACTGTAAGAGGTACAGTATATGAGAGCTGCCATCTTTATTTCCTGATTGCACTCAGCGATTGGCACTTTTGCAACTGGCTTGAGGAAGCAGGTGAGAACTAGATATATTTCTAGTATATTCGTTGTTTCATCTTGGGAGGCAAGCCAACCTTAACCCATTGTAAAATATTATTTTATTATATTTTTGGGGTGCCTCCCACTCTCCCCTCTGATGAGACAGGTTAGTAGGAAAGTTCCCCTAGATGACCTCCAGTAGACTTAGGCTACTTTCCCACCAAGACGTTGCGTTTTAGGGGACATTATGGTTGCATAACGTGCACCTAACGCAACGTATGGTGGTGTTGAAGTTGGACGTCAGATTAAGCTGCGTTATGCAGCTCTCAAAGCAGCCGCTCCAGGTTAGTGATAGGAAGTCCGGATCTTTTTAAGGATTCAGATCATTTGAATCGGATCATTGAAAAGAACCGAATCATTTGAATCATTTTACTAGGGAAGCAGACTGGGTGAAATGACTAGCAGGACAGGACTTTCCCTGCACTGCACATTCTGTATGTTCCTGTTTCTTCCAGACAGACATCCACTGTGAACCGAATCTTTCATTGTGATGATCCGGATGATTCGACTCACAAAAAAGATCCGGATCAAATGAATGATTCGTTCATGATCCGGACAACACTACAGTGCTACCAGGAGTCTCTGCAGTGCAGTGAATATTAATTAGCCATGTGGCTGGCAGCGGAGAAGGAGGGGAGACCTCCTCCTCCAACATTACTGAGCATGTGCAAGCAGTCTAACGCTGCTTAGCCCAGTATAACGCACAGCATGCAGCACTTTGATTAAACGTGCTGTGTTACTATGTACCGCAACGTGGGCACTGTGAACAGCTCAATTGATTTTACAGTGCTGTGAGTAAGGCCCTGTTCACACCTGCGTTTTGGCATGCAAATGGACCGGATCCGGATCGGGACCTGATCCGGATCCGGTCCGTTTGCATCAGGAATGTATCAGGCTGCCATCCGGATCCGTGTGGTAAAAACAGCGCAATTACTAATAAAATTGTTGCGGTTAGCAGAAGGTGCCCCTGTAGAATCAGGTCCTCCGCTGTTTAGGCCTCACCTCCACCTCCGACATACTGCCAAACAGCTCCAGCACGTTAGTCACTGCTGCCCATGTGTCCCCATCCGAAATGGCCGCTAGAATATGCATAGGAAGTGGGGTAGAACGTCAGGTGTTTGTATCCTGTGTGTTCCGTGCTTTCCGTTCCCCATAGGTTTCCATTTCCGGATGATGCAGTCAGGCTCCGGGCCAGATGATCCGGACCCAAAAAATAGCGCATGTTGGAAAAGTGTCCGGAGTCCGGATCCGATCTGTACGGAACGTACGCATGTGAACGTCCGCATAGACTTTGCATTGCTATGCGGAACGTACGTTCCGTTTGTACAGTATACGGTCCGGATCCGATCAGGCGGATCCGGACAGGGAACGCTAATGTGAACCGGGCCTTAGGCTGCTTACTGGCTGCTGTAAGTAACGTGGGACTTTAACGTGAAAGTGATCAAGAACACGTTAGTTATCCACCTTCATGCTTATGTACTAAGGCCAGAGGGAAGGTAGCCTTTGGCATGACTTGTTTTGTATTTTTTTTTTAGTTATAGCCATCTAATGCTATCAAGTTCTAGCTATCTAGTATCTAGTTTTTTATAGCTATCTAATGAGCTCAAACCGTTTGGCTGATCAGCCACTTAAAGAGTAACTGTCAGGCTGCAAAAGCTAATTTAAACCTCTATTCTCCTGTGTTAAACAGTTTAGAAGGAAGCCAAAAAGGCAATACTGAAGTGAAAAATCTCTCTTACTGTGATGTGTGCTGAACAGCAAGGCTGTTATTCCCACGCTTGTAAGGAGGCTGGCAGGACGTATAACAGATACTGCAAAGCATTCTGGGGCGCGTACATTTGAAATCGGCGCCGGTAGACTTGGGCGCAGGATACAGCGTTATATAGCTGATCCTGCTTCTGCACAAGTCCGGGCCGATTTAATTACTATTCCCCCTCCAGGCCGACATGGATAGTGGGGGAATGAAATAATTCGGCTTCCAGCGATTGCTGGAGGCCGAATTATTATGTTTTTAAGCAACTTCGGCTCTGTCTTCTGACGGAGCCGACGTTACTCACTGAGCACTTCAATAGGAATGATTCCTATTGAAGTCTATGGAGGCGCCGGCTGCGCCAAAATCTAGCAGCGCTGAAAAGCACTGCTCCGTCTGGGGCTGCCTCTTCTCCCCACTGCACTACTTTGGCTCATCCCCTTCATTTCCCTATCAAGCCCTAAGGCTGCTTTCACAGTGAGAAGTTACAGGCTCTTGTTACAGCAGCTTGTAACAGCAGCCTAAACTCACAGCACTGAAAAATCACAGGGCACATGTTCCGTTAGAGTATACTGCATGAGTCTGCTATTATTCCTAGCCACATGGCTAATTAATATTCACTGCACAGTAGTGTTGTCCATTAGGATCTTTTTTGTGAGTCGAATCATGAGGAAGCAAGGAGGATATGACATCACATTTGGCTTCATAGGAGACAGACAAACATGGAACCTGCCATGAGCTGTCAGGAGCATCATTCTCTGCAAATACTATATAAAAATTCTTTGAAATTCAAACGTGGACAGTGAAATGCATATGTAATGTAAGTAGAGCCAATATTTAGCTACTGATATGTGTTTTTTTTCCTCTGGGACCTTATACCTAACCGCTCCTCTTTAAAGGAAATATCAGACAAAGGTCTACTTTTCAGGTAAAAACCTCACATATTTTTGCCTGTTTACATAAAAAAAATTAAATAAGGTTTAGTATCCCTGAGGGAGCCTGAAGTGAGAGAGATATGGGTGCTGCCATATTTATTTCCCTTTAAATAATACCAGTTGCCTGGCAGTGCTGCTGATCTTAAAGGCTTAAATTGTGTCTGAATCACACACCTGAAATGAGCATGCAGCTAATCTTATCAGATTTTTGTCAGAAACATCTGATCTGCTTGCTTGTTTAGGGTCTATGGCTTGAAGTATTAGGTAGAGGATCAGCAGGACTGCCAGGTTCGTTTAAGCAAGATTATTTTATATCCTTTTAATGTTTACTGTTAAACATATTAAAATATCTGTGTTCTCTGCTAAAACATCATTCTCTACCCCTTCTCCAAACCAGGTCTGTGTGTATCAACAGCCCAACAGCAACAACCAAAATGGCGCTTGGTTCTAGGTCTGCTGTCCTCTCTGGCTCCTTCTACTCTCCTGCTCACCAGCTGTTTGCTTCTTCATCTGTTCAGTCACCCTGCTGTACACTATGTGGACCCCGGCCTGTCTTTGGTTTCTATAGCAATCATGGTGGCCTCTGTCTTCTCAGACATGGTTCAAAATGGCTGTGTTCTCCTCCAGGCCATTCCTCCATCTACCAATTTCCACAGCCTCAAGACAGACTTGGATAAACTCTGTGGCCCCTATGGACATCATGAGCTTCATATGTGGGGCTTTTCTAAAGACCATGGAGTTGCCTCTCTTCATGTTCACTGCTCTGGAGTGGAAGCTTACAAAAATATTTTAAGCCAAGCCAGAGTTCTGTTTAAGGGCCATGGCATAAGGGAGCTGACAATACAGCCAGAATTTGGAAGTCCAGGCCCGTGTGCCTTGGCTTGTGGACCTACCTGTGCCCATTACGCCTGCTGTGACTCCACACATTCTTCAAGTAATGCATTAGTTTTAGCCAATAATGTGTGTGCATGAGACCAAAATATGAAATTACATCATGCAGTCCACTAATAAGTGTATAAAGAATAACATTTAGTAAATGGACCGACTCACAAAAATAATATAAAGGTTGGAAAGAGACATTACTTAAAATGATTAACAACCCTTTAAACCAGTGCTGTCCAACTGGTGGGCCACACCCGGCTCCCTAGACCTCCTGCTGAGGCCTGTCTGTCACTTGCTCTGTGGCTGTGCTGTAGGTATTCATCCCACAGGTCCTGCACTTCAGAGCCGAGTGATCTTGGGCCAGCTGTAATGGGAGTCCAGATGATGAGGAGTAACACGCACTCCAACCGCATCACCCGAACTACATTACTAGTGGGTGCAGCATGGGGCAGGAGATTTGCAGTCAGAGCTGCAGTGAAGATTGGAGATCGGTACAGGAGAGGCGGCACCTCACAGGTGAGTACATACGGATGTTCAGTGCCACCAAGGATGTTGTTGGCACCAGAATGCACATTTTAATAATGGGGAACTGTTTTTCAATAGGGAAAAAGATGCCTAATGTATTTTTGCAGAAATTAATGCTACAAGGTTATGTATATTAACCTGGTAGCAAAAAATTGGCCCTCCATGCCCATGAAGTTGGACAGTACTGCTTTAAACTTTCACAAATTCGTATGGAAGAAAGTGCATTGTACTAATATTCATCTATGCAATTCACAATTAAGAACTAACTGCAACACTGAAACATGGAGCAATCTGTTCCCCAGGTCGCATTTTTGTTACAGGAAGTCTGAAATTAATTCAGGCCTCAAATCAGGTGCTGCCATTGTGGCAGATTTATCAAAAGTAATGCAAGGAAAGATTGGAGCAAAAGTTGGCTGGATGTTCAATTCAAGGATTTCTATTGGCCACTGTGCACCACTATTGCAACAGTTTGGTTCCAATCTTCCCTACACTGGTTTTGAGAAATTGCCTTTACTGAAGAGTAGGGATGATTACAGATATGCAAATTGTTTCGAGTTGATGCAAATGTATGCATTTTTTTATGCAAATATAGGCAGCTTGAAAATGGACCAATCAATTTAAACCTGGGTTTAAGTTGATTGGTCCATTTTCAAACTGCATACATTTGCATACAAATTTGCATAATTTCAAATCAATTTGCATCTCATTGATCATCCCTACTAAAGAGTAACCTTAAAAATGTGACTAACATTCTTTATCATTTATAAATGCTTTTAGATTGCCCAAGCCTGACCTTTTTATATTGGTAAGTCACACATACAAACAATGATGTTTACAAAATAGGTTCTTTTAATGGTAATACAAAAAGTTTAGTGCTCTAAAATTACTGTTTTTTTTCTTCAAGATCTCATTTTCATAATTTAAGAGTTTAAAAACCAGGATCATTTTAAGGTCATCAAGATCATTTTAAGGTCATCAAACTGATAAAACATCACTTAGTCTTTCTACATTTAGGCAAAAAAAAAAAAAAATGCCACCGCTTTCACCAAGCCCCCCGCAGCCTTGGTAGTCTGAAAAGCAAGAACTAAACTAGAGTAGAGGTGAGTATGGTTGGCCAATGAGATGCAAATAATTTCGAGTTGATACACTATTATGCAAATGTATGCAGCTTGAAAATAAACCAATCAAATCCTGCTGGAGTAAAATTCAATAAAACCATTTTCAAGTTGCATAAATCTGCATCAACTCAAAATTATTTGCATCTCATTGACCATCCCTCGAGGTGAGCACCCAATTTTTCCTACAGATGGCAACACAACGATGCTGACCAAAATGCAGGTGCTCAGATGTAAATAGAGAAATGTAATCAGACTACTTTTTGGCTCATTCTGCACAGACTGGGCTGTTCAGAGATCTGTTGGGGTATTTGATAGTGAGGATTAGAAGAGGACACCATTTAGGGTGTCTGTATATGTATGCAGCTCCCAAAGGATGGCGTTACATGATATGATCAGCAGCCATGTGTTATTGCTGAAGATTGTGAGGCATGTTTCTGCTGAATAGCAGCATCCAGCATTAAGGACTACAGTGCTCTCCCCAGGCTCTTTTAGCCAGGTGCTCCACCCGGCTAGTTTTGGTGAGCACCCGGCTATCACCAGTTCACCTCCTCGTATGCTGTAAGCAGAGAAGTGCCAGCTTTGCATTCTCTCATTGCATCCCACCCGGCTACTTTTTCATGCCACACGGCTGGAAAAAAATTCTGGGGAGAACACTGGAATAGATGTTTAGAAGCCAAAATGCTTTTATAACTATGCCAATGAATCCGTTATTTTCCCCTAATCAATAATATAATTCATAATATAATTATAATTGGCGCTTTATAAATCAATAACCATAATAAATCATTACTGATATTGGACCTCCTGTGATCTGTGGAACCCCTTGTCTGAACAGTCGAATAGTCTAGAGAAAGTGCCTCATTGGCCAGCTAAGGCTCTCACATTGGACTCTTAACTCTTTCCAATCCATTTATGTGATCACCCATGTTCCCCACCACCCTTCCAGCACTTACTTTTTTCCCGTTGTGTGGTGGGGACAGATGGACATTGGTGTTTCAGTGAGTGCTGCTGCTGAGGCATCTGGCTGGGTCTCTACTACCTTGTGCTGGCTGTAGCTCCCATTGTACACATGCCAGTGTAATATCAAGATTATGCGGGCAGCGTGGTACCAAAGGGGATGAAAGTGTCGGACTGCTAATGCCGTGATGGACTAAAGCTGCTGGTGGCCCACATAAGTTGATGCTGTACCAGATTAGATTTGGCAATGGTGCCCCTACTGGCAAACCCAAATGCGCCCACGTAGTATTTAACTTACTGACGCAGCAAGCGCTGGCGGCAATCAAAGTGTTGGATTTACTCCGACACTCTGATCTAAAGGGGCTGGCACTGTGCTGGATTTTATTTGCCAATAGCTCCCCTAGTGGCAATCATGTTTTCCTATGTCAACTTTGGGCCTATACTGGAAAATGCCAATGTTGGAAATTGTCCAACATGTGACTGGAAATGGTAAAATTGTTGGAATGGGAAATAAAGTCCTAGTAAAGGAATATAAAAAAAACATATTGGAGTTAGTACTAATTCTACATTGCCCTGCAACTCTTACCACTATTTCCATAGATAGTACAATATAGGTATGGTCTCCTCCTTGCTGCTAGGTGGGTAGCTCCCATCTCTAAGATAATGGCAGAACTGTCTCTTTCCAGCAGTCCTAGCAATCATTGACTATTGGTAGTGAATGTGAGCTAGGACAGCCATAAGTACATTCTAGCAAGCAGGAGAGGAGACCTCGCCTACCCAGCCTATGGAAAGTTGTGGCAGCAGCCAGTAAAAGTTGTAGGACAGTACTATTCTAGTTTGTATAATTTTAGTGGGGCTTTAATGGAAGATGGTTTAGGAATTAACAAAATAAGTCCAGAAAATATAGCAAAGTCATCAATATGAAATCTAATTGTATAGTGTTTACAAGGGATTCCTCATCTTAAAGGGAACTGTAGGAAAGGGTTTAGAGCTTAATGCAGCAAGGGCTGATTATAGATCAACAATTGAGGTCTATATGTATATTGCAAACTAGTGAGGCCTCAAGTGCATAGACTTTGATCTGAGCAGTGCTGGTGGTACATTCTGGATCACAAGTGCCTGATTACTTGCTGTAAGTTACTGTGTTCAGGAGATACACCTTCTTCTTTGCAGTGTCGGATGGTTGTGGCATCCTGATTGGCTGCAAATAGTGCCTGTTTTTCAAACCAAACAACTTCTACAGAAGAGACAGAGTGAATTGTGACTAAAGAGCAGCTACCCTCTACCTTTGCCCAGTCAATCACAAAGTCCCCTTCCAATTAGACAGCAATGTTATTATTCCATTATAACTGTCCAGTAAGAAATCATGATATTAGTGACATGAACAGAGTTACCTAAAACCTGATGTCCATTTTACCACACAATCCTATAAACACGTATTGGAAGGAGTAAGAAAAATGTAGTGGGAGTTCTGCCGTAATGTTCTTACTTGGCCTGGATGATAAATCCTCCAGTAGGTTTTCCATTAATGCCAACGTGCTATAATCCTCAGTCATCCACTAGAGTATGTCTAAGCCAAAGTGGCTGAACTGTTTTTTTCCAAGTCCAAGGTGACCATGTTTGCTACATGAAGTTCACTCAACTTCCTTTACTTCAGCCACTTATGGTCAACAACCACCCATTCTTGTATCATCTGGGTAGGAACAGTCTGGGTACTGCTGATCCTGCTCTCCAGCAACACTGAAACTAAGACCAATCCCCACCAGACTGGCTGTGGCATCTTCCTCCACAATCTGTGGAAATTCCGCAAAGTGATTGTAAGGTGCAGGCTGTTCTTCTAGGTCATGGGAAATCCACTCACTATAAATGTCTAGATTGGTAGGAGTGTCTTCAACAAATGTTGCATTGTCCAGTGGAAATTGTGCGGGCAAAAGATTCATCCCATTATAGTCAAGACTTGGCATTGGATTGCATCCAAGGCTACATTCTATGAAAGGAATAAAAAAAAATAGTTATTAAATCTAAGTAACTTACACAAACTTTGAAAGAGCAAGTCTGTGGGTAAAACTCACTGAACAAAGCAGTTATCACACCTTACACTCTGATTGTACAATCTTTGTTCAGTAGCACTTCTGTATATAGCAATAGGTTCCACCTAAGCAATTGTTTAATTATTTTCCATCTGTTGACCTTCACAGTACATGACTGTTACTGCACAAATCTTGTACAATCAGGTTGCTAGGTGTGTTCCATGGAGAGGGAAGCTCCAGAGGCTTTCCCCATCTCACTCCACCCCACCATTCCAGCGACGTCCTCCTGAAGCTCATGGCCAAGCTCCCAAAGCATGTGTATGCACGCACTGCTCTTGTGCAGTAGCATGAAAAAAAAAGCTACTGTGTAGGTAGTGCTTGTTAACAGTTTTCGGCCAGACTCGGTGGAGGAACGGTGAGGCGGCACGGGACGGGGGAAGCCGCTGGATTATCCAGTGGATTTCCTCTACCTAGGTAAGTACCCAATTTGGGCACTTTTTTTTTTAATACAGGTTTCCTTTAAATTTTACTTCTTTCAAATCCATTGTATGGCATAAAGGTGACCATACAGTAGTTTAATTTTTGCCTCAATATCTGGCTGATTTGATCAAATCTACTAGAACTCGATGCAGCCAGATTGAAAACTTTGCTCGATCAGCGGCAGGTTGGGAGTGTGTGGCTAGGGGTGTTTGATTTCACGGGGACCGGAGCAGCAGTGGAGGTTACTCTCACCTCTCTGCCGCAGTTTCTCACCACCGCTGGGCTCCTTCTCCTGTCTCTTCTCTGCGGGGCGCTTGTGTCACACCACAAACTCTAGAGGCCAAACACTATAAGCATCCAGTGGTCATGTAAGGTACTTGCCACAGTGCCTTTAGAGTTTGGCCTCTGATGTTTATCACCTGACACAGGCCTCGGCAAAGAGTTAGGAAGGATAGCCTGGCGATGGAGAAAAGATGTGTGGCAGACAGGTGTGTGCAGGTGTCTGCCGGCAGTGTCGGGCAGCCTGTGCAGGTGGCGTGTAAAGGTGTCTGCGGCCGTGTCGGGCAGCCAGCCTGTCAGCATTGCAGGGCTCTGAGCGGCACTGTTGTCCTCCTTTTGCAGGGCTCCGCGATCGGTTCCTGGGTATTGGCATCGGGCGAGACTGCAGTGTGTGCGGTGCAGTCTTCCGCTCCCCTCGCAAAGTAATACGGCAGCGGCGGCTGTTGCAGCCACGGGCATCACTCACCTCGTCCTTGGAGCCAGCGAGATCAGCCGCTTGTTTCTCTCTCCTCTCTAGTGCCGGTACTTCCTGCTTGTCTCTAGTGACGCGACCAGCACTAAAGGGAAGGAGAGACAGAGACAAGCGGCTGATCTCGCGGGCTCCAAGGACGAGGTGAGTGATGCCCACGGCTGCAACACCTGCCGCTGCTTTATTACTTTGCAGGGGGAGCGGAAGACTGGGAGGAGGACGCCAGGCACACAGAGGACCCAGGAGGGCAGATCACCACGGGCATGGTCAAGTCAGATGAGTGATTCCCGCGGTAATGGGGGATGGCCACAAAGGGGGACTTGAGGTGGACATCAAGGGGGACGGGGACGCCACAAAGGGAGACGGAGAGGACACAAATGGAGACCACAAAGGGGGTCAGGAGGAGGCTACAAGGGGGGACATGAGAAGGCCACAATGGGGGACAGGAGGAGGCCACAGGGGGGACACAGGAGGAGACCACAGTGGTCAACTTTTTGCATTATAACATGGGTTCTCTGGTCTCATTAGACCTCAAGGTTTTATTTTAAATCTTAGAGATTTACCCAAGTAAGATAAATCATTTCTTATAGAAACCTAATTTGCTGCCAATCAATGCGTTGCCTTTCTAGTGAATTTCTTTCTGGTGATCCACACATTGTCCTTGCCTAGAAGAGTGTAAATCCAAGTTGAAGGTTACATTATCATTTCAACTAATTTATAAACACATGGGCTGCCTTATTAATTTTTTTCCAGTATTTGGGACAGATGGGTAACAAACCCACATGTATAAGATTTATTTTCCATGTTGTCGAACAATGCAACATCTGTTACCTGCTGTTTGCGATTATTGTTATGTTTTTCTTTTGCACAAACTGCTTCTCTGTATCCTATATATGACTCTTGTATACATTGTTAATCCTACAGCTTTTTACTGTAATGTACATTCAGATGTTTTCAATACACATTTGCTTAATGAAATTAAATTTGAATTCTTTCAGTGCTGTCTTTCACCTCTAGATTGTGACCTTTTATTAGATCACCCCCTTTTATAGTTCAGGCTGGACCAGGGCCAGCGCTACCATAGAGGCAAAGGGGGCATTTGCCCTGGGCCCCCGACCTCTGCTGAGGCCCCCGCAGCGCCGACCCTGCTCCATTCTGCCTGCTCCCCTCGCTCCCCGGGGCCCTGCAGCTATAATGGCAGCCATAATTAACTACAAGTATCGGCGGGCGGGGGCTGTACTCTGAGACACGCTGTCTCCCTCTCACTCTATGACCCGGCGCGTGTTTACAAATGACACGCCGGGTCAGAGTGGGAGGGAGACAGCGTGTCTCAGAGTACAGCCGCTGCCCACCCGCCGGGACTAATAGGTATTTATGGCTGCTTGCAGGGCCCCGGGGAGCAGAGTAGTAATAGCGGGGGAAGCTTTGCACTGGGGGGCCCCAATGCTATAGTTTGCCACAGGGCCCCTTAAACCGGACCTGGGTTGGACACTATTGATTAAGTCTGCCTCTGACACAGGAGACCAGGGTTTGAATATCAGCTCTTCCTGCTCAGTAAGCCGACCCCTATTCAGTGTGGAGACCTTGGGCAAGACTACCTAACAATGCTAAGCGCACACTAGTGGCTGCAGCTCTGGTGATTTGCGTTTGCCAGGAGAAAAAGCAAAGTAAATGTTCTGTGTCTTTTCTTCTGATCCCTTGACACCAAGTCATAAGGAGCCAGATTATCCTCTAGCTGGGTGCCCATTGAGACCCAGGCACCAAACAAATGATGCCATCTCTCAATCTATCCCTACATCATATGGCATAACCATGTTCAGCTATGCTGCAATAACACAAGCTTTAGTACTAATGTGAGATCACCCCATTGTCACCTGAAGACTTCAGGAATGCTTCCACCAACTCACATTGGCCTGCTTTCATTAAGCTGTGCTGCTAAAGATAGAGCAGCACGAGTTAAAAATCCTGTTCGCATGCTATGCGCGATAGTGCTGCATAGCGTGCGCTGCTAACTTACGCCGCTCCTATCTAAGTACCGGCCGCTCCATTAATCCCACCAGAGTCTTTGTAGGACGTGATTTCCGCACTTTGATTAACACAACAGGCTGCCTGTCACTTGAATCACCTGGAGATGGATCTATACAACGATCTGTATGTATAGAACTGGCCCCATACAGTGGTGTACATACTGTATGTATGCTCTGCCCACAGGGCCACCAGATTGGAGATGTGTCTGGAGGGGTGCCCCGCCAGCAACAAGACACAACTTTACCAGTTGAGTGGTGAGGAAGATGGTTTGTTTACACTAAGCAGAGATGAATTAAAGGACCACTATTGTGAAAATTGTAAAATTTTAAATACATGTAACCATAAACAAATAAGAAGTACGTTTCTTCCAGAGTAAAATGAGCCATAAATCACTTTTCTCCTATGTTGCTGTCACTTACAGTAAGTAGTAGAAATCTGACATTACCAACATGTTTTGGGTTAGTCCATCTCTTTATGGGGGATTCTCAGCAAGGCTTTTATTCTTTATTAAGACATTCCCTGAGCAGGATTTATACAATGATGCTGGCCAGCCTCCCTGCTCGCTTTACACTTTTTTGCAGTTGGACTGAGCAACTGCCATTCACTAAGTGTTTTTGAAACCAAATAAAACCCTGAGAATCCCCCATGAGGAGATGGGCTAGTCCAAAACCTGTCGGTTCTGTCAGATTTCTACTACCTACTGTAAGCGACAAAATATGGGAGAAAAGAAATTTACGGCTCATTTTACTCTGGAAGAAACATATTTCTTATCTTAATGTGTTTACATGTAATTTACATTTTACAATTTTTTCTCGATAGTGGTCCTTTAAGATGTAACGGGGTGTAGACAAGGTAGTAGATTTGGGGCCCTCCCTATTGTCTTTTGGTAAGCTGAAGTGGAAAGAGGTCAAAGAAGGTGGCAGGTAGGCCCCTTATCGCCCACTGGGCCCCAGGAATCTCCCTAGGTTGCCTGGTCGATATCCCTGCTCTGCCACTAAGGGCTGATTTACACTACAAGAGCTTTTTAAACGTTAGAGATCGCTAATACAATGCAATGGGGGATTTTTACAAAATCGCAACACTCTAGTGAGAACACACACATAGGATAACATTAGCAAGAGTTTTTAAAATCACAAAGCACTTAGAAAAGCTTTGTAGTGTGAACTAGCCCTAAGACACATTTTGGCTTCTTAATTAGCTCGCCAGGCTGGCAACTTCTGACAAACCACAAGTAGCCATTTTGCAGGTGTCTAGATTTGGGATTTCACGGTATGTTATCATCAGCAAGATGCTGCAGTCCTCTTAGCAGCAGCGCTGTGCTGATATTTCCATTACTTGCAATATACTGACTTCAGAAGAGGTAGAACAGTTAAATCTCTTGAGTCTAAGGAATTAAATTCACTTATATCTATAGTTTTATAGAGTCTTTGTGATCCACTGTCACAAAAATGGAAACCTCCAAGATAGAGCTGTGACCAATACGGACCATAAAACCGTTGCACTAAGATGAGAGATGAGATTGTAAGAGGAGTACTCCGTGATATTCACCAAGCAGATTCATGCCTTAACTACCTAAAGACCGCTTCATGCCAATGGGCGTCACCGCGGTGGCAGCCCCAGGACCTCCTTACGCCAATTGGCATCAAGTCCTGGGGCGGGGTTTTGCTGGAGATCTCTGTGCATCTCCGCTTGAATGATGGAGCTTTGTTCCGTCATCAGTCTCCCGATCGGCTCTCATAGGCTGGCGGGGAGAGGAATACCAAAATTATAATAAAAATAGGCAGCTATATTTAACCTCTTGAGGACTGCAGTGTTAAACACCCTAGTGACCAGGCCATTTTATGTAAAATGGGCCACTGCAGCTTTAAGGCCAAGCTGCAGGGCCGCACAACTCAGCACACAAGTGACCCCCCCCTTTTCTCCCCACCAACAGAGCTCTGTTGGAGGGGTCTGATTGCCCCCCCCCTCCCCTGTGTTTATTTTTTTTTTTATGAAAATATTATTTTTTTTTATTACCTTTATCCTGGACCCTCCCTCCCCCCACCAGCCAATCACTGTGATCAGCTGTCATAGGCTTCAGCCTATGCCAGCCGATCACCTTCAGGTCCCCCAGGGGGACATCCGTGTCACACTGCTGTCCCCAGTACAGCGCTGATGATGATCGCAGCGCTGTACTATGCAATTAGACGACGATTGCCGCTCGGAGACTGAAGGCGGGGCAGAGCTCCGGCCCCCGAGCAGGAGATGCGCACGGTCTCCTGCAAACTGCTGCCCCAGGACTTTACGCCGATCGGCATTCGGCGGTCCTGGGGCTGCCACCGCGGCCACACCTATCGGCGTGACGCGGTCGGCAAGCAGTTTAAGAATAAATTTTAAAATTTTTTTACAAAAAAAATAAAATATTGGGAGAGCAATAAGAGCCCACCAACAGGAAGCTCTGTTGGTGGGCAGAAAAGGGGGGGGGGCGGGGTCAATCACTTGTGTGCTGAGTTGTACGGCCCTGCAGTGAGGACTTAAAAGCTGCAGTGTGCTCAATTGAAAAAAATAGCCTGGTCACTAGGGGGGTGTAAGCCAAGGGTCCTCAAGGGGTTAAAGGATACCACTCCACTGCCCGTACTGAATGCTAGCAAGTGCCGCCAGGCAGTGGATTCCCTCCAATGGGAAAGAGGCCTTAGGTGGCATCCACACATCCACTTTTAATTGCCCAATTTTACCACTGTCATGTAGTATGAGGACCAACAGATTTTGAATACTATGAACAGATTGTGTAGGAAAGCTCTTATACTGTATGGAGATGGTACAATTGGAAAGCAGCAAAAAAAAAAGAGTTCCAAAGTGTAACTTTAAAGTGGAGCTGAACTCTTGCACAGAAGAGAAACAGAGAGACATGCACCCTGCATGTATTTAGAGAGTTTAGCCTGTCTAATCCCCCCTCATCTGTGACTAAGCACAAGTAGTAATTTGATCCCCCAGCTGTGTCAGCTGGCTTCCACAGCAGAGCAGCTAATTTGTAAACACAGGATGTTAACCCTATGTCTGCGTGCATAAAAGACACACTGCAGATTTATATCAGCTGTAACAAATAAATGTTTTTCTTTAAAAGTTATTATGCTGTTGATTATCTTTTAGAGCAGATGGGAAGTTCTGAGTTTAGGTCTGCTTTAATATTTGTGTAGCCACTGATTACTTTTAATGTGATTATTAAAATAAAGGAATTTTACAGCTAGCGCAATCCAGCTACGGGACATTTTCTAACATCTTTGAACCATCTGAGTGCACTTTGGAAAGTATAGTTTGAGTTCTAGCATTTTTTTTTATTCAAGCAAACTGCTGAACGAAAACCCCTTTTTTGGGTATTTACCTGATGGGTTTAAGTAATCCACAAAACTGCGTCTTGGTTGCTTCCTTCTGACCTCAATGCCGTGTGGATCTGCACATTTAATGAAAAGCAGTAGTGAGAGCAATGCATACGTTTAGGTACATAACGATTGATTTGCTAAAGGCGGAGAACGTAAGTGATGATCAAGCAAAACCCTGTCTCGCTTGTTTTTTCTTAATTAACCACCCTGGCAGTATTAACGAGCTCAGCTCGTCCAGAAAAAACTTGCTGAAAGCGGTATTGACGAGCTGAGCTCGTCAATACCGCCAGGGAGATTTCTTGTTTCTCTTCCCCGCTGGCTGCACTTTTCCCTCATCGGAGGGATTCCCCAGGGTGGCTGGATGCCTGTCAGCACACTGTGGGTAGCGATCTGTGCTACCCACAGCATACAGAACTAGCATCCAGCCACCCTGGGAATCCCTGTGCAGCCGGCGGGGCAGAGAATGTGTGGGGCTGTTCAGGGATTCCCCTTCTGTGCCGGCGGGTGGCTGGTGCGGGGATCCCCTCTGGGGGGGGGGTCCCCTTCTGTGCTGGCTGTTAGTGGCAGGGGGGGAATCCCCATACTGTGCGTGCGGGTGGCTGGGTGGCCCTTCTGTGTGTGAGGGGGGGGGGTATAATCCTTCTAAGGGGGCTAGTCGTGGTCAGTCGGGGACACCCCCTCCTGTGGTGGGGAGGAGGTTGGTGTCCCCATCTATGCGGGCTGTGGGTGGCCTCTCCCTCCCTCTCTGTCCTCCGTGCCCCCCCTCACCCCTGATCCTGTGTCTCCCCCCCCCCGATCCTGTGTCTCCCCCCCGATCCCGTGTCTCCCCCGTCAGAAGCCCTGCTTCACTCACCTGAGGGCTTTCTCCTGCGCCGGCCGCGATGGACACCCTCCTCCTCCATCGCCGAAGTCCCGGTCTGTGTTATTACAGTATGCGGCTTGGTGACATCACCAAGCTGCGTACTGTAATTACAGAGAACACGAGACTTCGCGATGGAGGAAGAAGTGTGCCGCTTCCGCCGCAGGAGAAAGCCCTCAGGTGAGTAGATCAGGGCTTCTTACAGGGGGGAGACACGGGATCGGGGGGGGGGAGGACAGAGAGGGAGGGATAGGGGAAGAGGAGGGAGAGGCCACCCACAGCCTGCATAGATGGGGACACCCACCTCCCCCCCCACCACAGAAGGGGGTGTCCCCGACCGACCACGACTAGCCCCCATAGAAGGGGATACCTGCCCCTCTCCCCAATGCAAACACAGAAGGGCACACGCACAGTATGGGGATCCCCCCCCCCCCCCCCACAGAGGGGATCCCCGCCGGCCACTACCAGCCAGCACAGAAGGGGAGCCCCCCCCCACAGAAGGGACATCCGGCCACAGTTAGGGGGCAATGGGGTTGGGGGGGGGGGGGGCAGAGGCACCTGAAAACCTAGCTCCCTATACATATGACTCCCTAGACCTGGCTGCACATCTGTCTCCTATACACCTGGCTGCACATCTGTCTCCTACACACCAGCAAACATCTTGCTCCCTATATACCTGGCAAAACATCTGGCAAACTATTCCTGGCTAATACATCTGACTAACTATACCTGGCTGCACATCTGGCTAACTACACCTGGCTGCACATCTGGCTAACTATACCTGGCTGCAAATCTGGCTAACTATACCTGGCTGCACATCTGGCTAACTATACCTGGCTGCACATCTGGCTAACTACACCTGGCTGCACACAGCATCATCAAAATCTCGCAGCAAACACTTTTTTTTTTTTAATTGAATTCAATACAATAACCTGTATTGAATTCAATATAAAAAAAGATTGCAAAAAAAAAATTGGTTGAAAACTATTGGAAATTAATTGAACCACTTTTTGCACGGAAATCCAGGGGAAATAAAACGCCAGGGTGGCTACATATGTCTGCTAATAAGGTGGCCAAACACCAGCCGATATATGGGCAGATCGACCAAGAGGCAGATCTCTCTCTGATTGAATCTGATCGGAGAGAAATCTGTTGCCAGCCCATACACCACAGGCCGTTTTCCGATCAATTCCATGCTGGAATTGATCAGAATCAGCCTTGTGATGCTGTCTCCATGTCCTAACGCTGTCCTTCCCCAATGTTCACTATGCCTCCCCGGTGCCCAGTGGCCTATACATTACCTGTCCTTGTCCGCCACTGCCTCTGGACTCCGTCCTCTGTCCATACACTCACGGTTGCCGGAGTAACGTGGTTGAGTGTGTGACATCGGCAACCACATGTGGCACGTGTATGGATGAAGGACGAAACCCTTAATGCATAGTGCACTGGGCAATGGGAGGAAGGGGGCACATTGAACATTTGGAGGGGCGTGAAGGGTTTCGCCGCTCGTCCTGATATCGCTTGCCGTTACCGCCGTGCACCTGACCGACCACAACAGCCCGGCATCTAGCAGCATGTCCAATTGACATGCACGGTTCGAAATTGGTCGCATCGTCGATCAGGCATGCACCTGGCAGCACCGATTTTTGTCCGATTCAATAATAATTATCCAATCGGATGGTCAATTGGCTGCCAAGTCGCTAGATGTATGGGTACCTTAGGGCTGGTTCAGACGGACGTTTGCAGAGCGTTTACTGCCAGCGTTCGGGGCTTGGCGCTAAACGCTCCCATTCAAGTGAATGGGAGTGTTTGTACCAAGCTTTTATGCGCGTTTGCACAAACGCGGCGTTCGGGTCCCGATTTTCACTGGCGTTCAAGGAGCCCCTGGAAGCTACATGTAGCTTCCAGGGGCGGTTAACCGCGACGGGTAATGTCCCCCTAGGGGAAGAAAAAACGCGACCGCATCCGAACGCAATGCGAACGCTGCTGAAAGCCTGAACGCATCACGAACGCAACGCCAACGAACGCGACGCCTCCAAACGTCCGTCTGAACCAGCCCTTAAGGAGGCAAAGTCTTGCAACTTCTGCCTGGGTCATATGTGATTGCTGATATGATAGTAAATAAAGTACCCTAAGCAAGTGCTTATCTGTAACAAACTCAGGACAGTCTGTGGATGCTGCACATGACTGCTAATCTACTAACCTTTCTAGCAACTGCTACTATGTTCTGATGTAACCCAGGTGAACATTTTTCCACCTCATAGCAGTCCCTTTTTTTTTTTAAACAAATTCCAGTCCAAGATTTCAGGCACACTTATGTTCTAGTCTAGAGAACTATATTTTTGTGGCCTAAATCAGCATAATAGTTTCTATTTATCAGAATACTTACCTGGACTAGCATACTCATCTAGCGTAGAAGCAAGACGAGGCCTTTTTCTGCACAAACCATAGGAATCTGCAACAACATTTTAAAGACACTATTAATCATGTGCAGAGGCTGGAGAGAATACTGGTAGACTGTAAGATAATGCTGAATAGATCATAAATACATTTTTTAAGCCATGTGCTATGATAAATTATATACCGTATATTTTTCCAATTATCTGGCACAATAGAATCCAGCAGTTTCTCCCATCTCTGGGTAAGCTCTGAGCTCTGCAGCTAATATGCATAAAAACAGGGCCAAAAACCAGAGGATTTATTGATGCCATCTATCCTGTTTTCCGCACATATCATGCAAGGCTATACACTTGCTGCCTAATATATCCCAACCCCTGGATAGGTGCCAGTGTAACGAGAACTCGAGTTACTCACTTCACTTTTCAGTGTTTTTTATGTTATTAAGTCTGATTGATGTATGTTATTGTGCTCACAACTATTGGCAATCTGTGACCTACTCGCTATTAGAGACACTTCATAACCAGAATGTATATATCGGGGCCAGTTCATATTGAAATCTAAAGTCTGCTGTTGAGAAAGGAAGCCATGGTTTGGTTGATGGTATTGTTAGGTCTCAGTGGAGCTCAGCTTAGGTCTGGGTACACACTATGAGATTTTCTGGTCGATTTACTGTCAGATCGATTATTTCCAACATGTCAGATTTGCTTTCCGATCGATTTCCGAGCATTTTACGATTGATTTCCATGCACTCTAATAGGAAATCGATCGGAAAATGCTCGGAAAATGATCAGAAAGCAAATCGAACATGTTGGAAAGAATCGATCTGACAGTAAATCGACCAGAAAATTCATAGTGTGTATCCAGCATACCCAAATCGTGACTCCACTGACCATACCGCCACCTTGTGGTGACAGCATGTAATGGCATTAATCCTCAAACCAATGTATGTGAACCTAGGATGTTTTTAACTTATACTGTAAAAATACGTAATTGTTGCAAGATAAGAATGTAAACTTTAGGCTTTAAGCCAGTGGTCCTCAAACTAAGGCCCGTGGAACAAATGTGGCCCCCTGAGGCTTTTTTCCTGGCCCCCCACACACAAAATGTATTACTTATAGATGCTTTCAGCTACATCTGTAAATATTTGTGGTCCACATATAGAATAGCACCAGCCATCCACATGGAAGCCATAAAGCAGTCATTCGCTGGTTTCCAATCAAATTCCACATCAGGTGACACTGCTGTCCAATTGGGCTGCAGGTTGTCATCTGCAGTGTTCTCCCTAGAGCCTTTCAGCTGGACGGAGCGCCCACCTGGGTCTGTCCTCCCGCCTGGCTGCCGTTTGCCCTGGTCTGTGGCAGAATTACTTCCTCCTCTTGAATCATTACAGCGAGCAGCAGCTGTGTCTGTGCAGCCAGCTCGCTGTCATTCAGGGACGCTCTCTCCACCCTCTTCCCAGCTCCCTTCCTAGTGTAGAGGGGCGGAGAAAGCTCCTGTGAAGTTGCACGCAGGACAGATAAACTTGTACCGCGAGACGCCTGGCTCTATTCATTCCAATTAGAGATGGGAAGTTCGGATCTTTTCAATGATCCGGATGATTCGAATCGGATCATTGAAGAGATCCGGATCTTTGATCCGAATCTCGGATCATTTTACTACCGGAAGCATTCGGGGTGAAATGAACAGCAGGACAGGTCTGTGGACAGGAGAAGGGGAGGGAGTGGACACACAGAGAAGGGGAGAAGATGGACAGAGGGCAGGGAGTGGACAGAGAAGGGAGGAGGGACGAGCAGAGAGCAGAAATGTTTGCACGTAATACCCACATGTTGCAATCATTATGCTTTACATATATTTCACCTATATGTTCATCTGTACACTTTGAAAAAAAAGGTCGCACAGTGAAAGAAAGCATTCCCAGAAGATAAGTGCAGCTGTTTAGTGCCGAGTGCAGGAGGATTATATTGCCTTTCAATCACACTGTCTGCAAAGTTACTGAGCTGTGCTGAGCCAAAAGCTTCCCATGTGATCACTGTGCAGCACTACGGAACAGCCAGCCTATAATGGGCAGCACATTGCAGCCAGTATGTGTGCTCTACACATATCTGGCAGTGGCACCCATGTCCCCTCTCTCTCATCTACCTGTCTCCCTGCAAGGCTGCCTCCCTTCCAACAGAGCGATCCATCTCCGCTCTGCTTCCAGGACCCCGCTGCCCGCTGAGAGGGGGCGTGTCGCTCCTGGCTCCGCCCCTTTTGCGATCCGAATCGTTCATTTTGATGATTCGGATGATCGACTCATAAAATAGATTCGGATCAAAGATCCGAATCGTTCATGATCCGGACAACACTAAATCGGCAAGTCTCCTGTCAGGGGCGGGGCTGTCTCGCAGCCGTTGCTGTGGTAAATGCCTTTTATATGCAGACAGCATTAGATTAGCTTCACACTCTTGCACAGTACTGACCTCACTAATGACTAACTAGTGAGATGTGGAGAGGAGAGCTGTAACGTTGCAGCGGATTTCTGCTGAGATTATACAAAAAGGTGACATTACTGACCTTATTTCTACAAAATAAAAAAGCAGTTTAGCTGCAATCTTAGCTAAACTTGGAAAATGCTTGCAGTTATTACATTATAAACTACAGAGTACAGTGGTGTAGCTAAGGAGCTGGGCCCCGATGCAAGTTTTACAGTGCCCCCCCCCCCCCAAGTACTCTATACATAACTGATATAGCGCACCAAAACCTGCCAATGGCAACTACAGTGTCAGTGTCTTACAGGCGCAAGAAGAGGATAGGGAGCAGTTTGTATATTATTACCACTATTCAAAGTATCTATACAAGTGATTATTATGAGCACAGGACCAATAGAGAGCTAATACTGTAGTTGAGGAAGGGCCCTTCGGGCCCCGATGCAGTCGCTACCTCTGCAACCCCTATTGCTACGCCCCTGACAGAGCAGATGATCCAGCAGCCTCCCCGTTCTGATATTCATAGCAGAGTACCTTCATGACAGATATGAGAGAGAGAGAGAGAGACACACATCCAGTAGTACGTAGCATATTCTCCCCCCCCCCCTCCCCCTTGAACCCAGTGTGACCCTCCCCACCCGGCTACTTTATTATGCCACCCGGCTGGAAAAAACATTCTGGGGGGGGAACACTGATCTGGTTATGCTTCACTGTCTGGCCTACAAAGACTTCTACATATTTTTATTTATGTTCCGGCCCCCCAGCAGTCTGAAGTAGGTTCATCCAACCCTCGACCCAAAACGTTTGGGGACCCCTGCTTTAAGCTGTCACCTGTAGCCATGCCTTCCCCACCCACATGCTGCTGCTCCCTCACACTTATCACCTCCCCTACTGATTTATTGCGCTATGACAGCTCACCTGCTCCCAACAGTGGTATAGGAAAACATAGCAATACTAAAAGATCTTGATCGCAAGGGCTCGATCGGGCACACGCAGGGCCAGACCGAGGCAGAGGCTCCAGCCTCAGGGCGCAGTGTAGGAGGGGGCACACAACTCACTCAGCTATCATTCCCCTATTGTGTTTGAAGCAGAGGGAAATAAGAAAAGGGGATACATGGCAGTGACTGCAAGCCAGATAACTAGAGATTAAGGTGCTGGGGGGCTGCGGTGCCTCTTAGTCTAATAGCAATCAGTGTGTGACGGCTGGGATGGAGGGGCACACTTTGGTGTCTCAGCCTTGGGTGCTGGAGGACCTAGTACCGGCTCTGGGTGCACGGCAGTTACAGCGTTCAACATCCCGACACCTGATGGACTCCTGGTCCCTCCAAGTGTACATGATTTCATGCTGGAAATCGGTGTGCAGTGTGTGGCTAGGCAAAAGATCCCTCTCTGATCAGATTCGATGAGAGAGGGATCTATCCAGTGGTCTGTCTGTTGGCAGATAAAGTGATGTATGGCCAACTTTAGCCAGTTTTGTTTGTATAAAAGCTTACCTATCCATTTAATCTATGCATTTCTAACTGAACATAAGCATAAATTGCATTCCATTTTATCAAGCCTGGAATCTGTACTTTATTTTCAGCACAGACCGTACAGATATTTTTCTTTTCCTGCTTAAATAATTACATACACAAAAACAATTGTTGCTTATTTTCCACACTTGTACTAATTGAGTGATTAGCAGAATATTTTGCACTCCTAACCTGACAGTCTCTGTGTGGGCTTGTGCACCTCTTGTCATCCAAAATGAAGAAAGCCCAAAGATTATTTCATGCTGCTGTTTTTACACGAGTGCTGTACAGCTAACCTGCTCAGTTTCTACATGAGCAGCATGTTCTGCTCTATGAAGAAAGGAGGGGGGAGAACAATGAGTGCTGTCCTGCTGAAGGTAGTTCAGGGGCTATCTGTACCCCTGTAACAAAAGTGTGTATGTATGTATATCTTTAATACTAGTATACTTAGGAGTCTCATGTTTACTAATATAGGCACTGCTATTGGCCTGAGGAAGCGGGCTCAGACCCGTGAAACGCGTTGCCTGTGCTACCAATAAAATCTTTTGTCCCTACAAAGATTTGTCGTCCTTGAGGTAAGCAACCTCAAACCTTTATCGGTTTTAAAACTGCTTTTAAACGCTTTTATATACCACCAGGGCGCCTCTTTAAAGAGAATCTGTATTGTTAAAATCGCACAAAAGTAAACATACCAGTGCGTTAGGGGACATCTCCTATTACCCTCTGTCACAATTTCGCCGCTCCCCGCCGCATTAAAAGTGGTTAAAAACTGTTTTAAAAAGTTTGTTTATAAACAAACAAAATGGCCACCAAAACAGGAAGTAGGTTGATGTACAGTATGTCCACACATAGAAAATACATCCATACACAAGCAGGCTGTATACACCCTTCCTTTTGAATCTCAAGAGATCATTGTGTGTTTCTTTCCCCCCTGCATCTCTCATGCACTGAAGTTTCAGGCTGCTCTTTTCTTCCTGCAAACAGCTTTGCCTGTGTCTGAATTTCCTCAGTATGTGAAAGCCCAGCCAGCTCAGAGGACGATTTATCCAGCTTGTAAAAGATAAGAGAGAAGAGAGAAGCTGCTCTAATGTAAATAATACACAGGCAGTGTGCACAGAGAGGCCTGGAAGGGGGAGGTCATAGCAGAACCACAACACTGAAGAACTTGGCAGCCTTCCAGACACAGGCCGACAAGTCTGACAGGGGAAAGATACATTGATTTATTACAGAGACTGTGATAGCAGAAAGTGCTGCAGTAAGCAAGAACACATTAGAATAGCTTTTGGAACTTGTAGGATGATAAAAAACAGGATGCAATTTTTGTTACGGAGTCTCTTTAAAGGGAACCTAAACTAAAACCATTCAGTGCCTGTAACAAAAGTGGTCATGGTCTGTTCTGCCAACATTCCAACAGCATCAAAGGACACCTGTGAGCACTTTGGATCAGCAATGACTGGTTCAGCTGAAGAAAATGTAAAGTGTGCATGTTGCATTACTATAACTTCCTGTCGATTTACTATAAAGCAAACTTGTGAGGTTTGTAATCGCCCAAAATGGATACTTACCTCAGGAGGGGGACCCCTCTGGATCTTCTAGAGGTTTCCACCGGCTTGATCTAGTGCTGAAACCCCAGAAGCGCAGCTGCAGTACGCCTGCACAGTAGCCCATAACCGCTCGGACTCCGTTGGAAAAAAAGTAGAGCTTAATCGGGTCCATGCTATTGCCCAGGGTGCTTGTGCCTATGCAGTAGCACGGACCTGATTGGGCACAACTATTTCTGACAGAGTCCGAGCAGGTCTATGCTACCAGTGCACATGCCAAGCGGCTGCCGGAGAGATACGCATATAGTACACTTATCTTACGTCAGACTGGACACGACTGACAGAAGTGATGGGACCCGGTACCAGTGCTGCAGACAGCGGAGGACGGCGCCATGGGAGCGATCTGAGCTTACGGGGCTGGAGGAAGCCCCAGATATGTATGAAACTTTATTTACAGGAGCTTTGGCACACTTTAAAGTAACCTGATAATTTTAAAGAAAACCTGAAAGAAAACACCTCTGGAGGATACTTTCCCTGTCTTCTGCTGTCCCGGCAATCCAGTGCTGCAAAATATTTACCTACCATGATCCAGCGCAGGTGCAGTAGCAGCTCTTCGTTCAAATAGCCTGGGCAGGTGCGAGTCCTTTGCGTCTGCAAAGTAGAGCGGATACAATCGAGCTTGGCTATTTCCACCTTAGCCCGAACGAAGAGCTGCTACTGTGCCTGTGCTGGAATGCGGTAGGTATATATTACCGCGCAGACGCAGAGCTTGTCAAGCAGCTTTCGGTGGAGCCAGCACTGGATTCCCCCAAGCTACAGAGGACATGGAAGCCTCATTGGGACTCTGAGGCTTCCCCCTCCCGAGGTAAGTATCCCCCAGAGGGTTTTCTTTTTTCTTGTTACAGGGTCTCTTTAAGACAAATAGTGAGATCGGTTACAAAACAAAGGCATACATATATTTATCACAGGCAATGATTGTAACAATATGTCATGCTAAAGTAGGTGTTTTTGTGACTACTGCCCTTTAACCACTTAAGGACTGCAGTCATAAAACCCCTTAAGGACCAGAGCCTTTTTTTCCATTCGGACCACTGCAGCTTTCACGGTTTATTGCTCAGTCATACAACCTACCACCTAAATGAATTTTACCTCCTTTTCTTGTCACTAATACAGCTTTCTTTCGGTGCTATTTGATTGCTGCTGCGAGTTTTACTTTTTATTATATTCATCAAAAAAGACATGAATTTTGTCAAAAAAATGACTTTTTTAACTTTCTGTGCTGACATTTTTCAAATAAAGTAAAATTTCCTATACATTTGAGCGCGAAAGTTATTCTGCTACATGTCTTTGATTAAAAAAAAACCCATTCAGTGTATATTTATTGGATTGGGTAAAAGTTGTAGCGTTTACAAACTATGGTGCCAAAAGTGAATTTTCCCATTTTCAAGCATCTCTGACTTTTCTGCGCACCTGTCAGGTTTCATGAGGGGCTAAAATTCCAGGATAGTACAAATACCCCACAAATGACCCCATTTTGGAAAGAAAACATCCCAAAGTATTCAGTGAGAGGCATGGTGAGTTCATAGAAGATTTTATTTTTTGTCACAAGTTAGCGGAAAATGACACTTTGTAACAAAAAAAAAAAAAAAAAGTTTTCATTTCTTCTAACTTGCGACAAAAAAAAATGAAATCTGCCACGGACTCACTATGCTCCTCTCTGAATACCTTGAAGTGTCTACTTTCCAAAATGGGGTCATTTGTGGGGTGTGTTCACTGTCCTGGCATTTTGGGGGGTGCCTAATTGTAAGCACCCCTGTAAAGCCTAAAGATGCTCATTGGACTTTTGGCCCCTTAGCGCAGTTAGGCTGCAAAAAAGTGCCACACATGTGGTATTGCCGTACTCAGGAGAAGTAGTATAATGTGTTTTGGGGTGTATTTTTATAAATACCCATGCTGGGTGGGAGAAATATCTCCGTAAATGACAATTTTTTATTTTTTTTACACACAATTGTCAATTTATAGAGATATTTCTCCCACTCAGCATGGGTATGTGGAAAAATACACCCCAAAACACATTATACTACTTCTCCTGAGTACGGCGATACCACATGTGTGGCACTTTTTTGCACCCTAACTGCGCTAAGGGGCCCAAAGTCCAATGAGTACCTTTAGGATTTCACAGGTCATTTTGAGAAATTTCGTTTCAAGACTGCTCCTCACGGTTTAGGGCCCCTAAAATGCCAGGACAGTATAGGAATCCCACAAATTACCCCATTTTAGAAAGAAAACACCCCAAGGTATTCCATTAGGAGTATGGTGAGTTCATAGAAGATTTTTTTTTTTTGTCACAAGTTAGCGGAAATTGATTTTAATTGTTTTTTTTCACAAAGTGTCATTTTCCGCTAACTTGTGATAAAAAATAAAATCTTCTATGAACTCACCATACTCCTAACGGAATACCTTGGGGTGTCTTCTTTCTAAAATGGGGTCATTTGTGGGGTTCCTATACTGCCCTGGCATTTTAGGGGCCCTAAACCGTGAGGAGTAGTCTTGAAACCAAATGTCGCAAAATGACCTGTGAAATCCTAAAGGTACTCATTGGACTTTGGGCCCCTTAGCGCACTTAGGGTGCAAAAAAGTGCCACACATGTGGTACCGCCGTACTCAGGAGAAGTAGTATAATGTGTTTTGGGGTGTATTTTTACACATACAGATGCTAGGTGGGAAAAATATATCTGTAAATGACAATTATTTGATTTTTTTTACACACAATTGTCCATTTACAGAGAGATTTCTCCCACCCAGCATGGGTATGTATAAAAATACACGCCAAAACACATTATACTACTTCTTCTGAGTACGGCGATACCACATGTGTGACACTTGTTTGCAACCTAGGTGCGCTAAGGGGCCTAACGTCCTATTCACAGGTAATTTTGAGGCATTTGGATTCTAGACTACTCCTCACGGTTTAGGGCCCCTAAAATGCCAGGGCAATATAGGAACCCCACAAGTGACCCCATTTTAGAAAGAAGACACCCCAAGGTATTCCGTTAGGGGTATGGTGAGTTCATAGAAGATTTTTTTTTTGTCACAAGTTAGCGGAAAATGACACTTTGTGAAAAAAAAAAACAATACATATCAATTTCCGCTAACTTGTGACAAAAAATAAAATCTTCTATGAACTCACCATACTCCTAACGGAATACCTTGGGGTGTCTTCTTTCTAGAATGGGGTCATTTGTGGGGTTCCAATACTGCCCTGGCATTTTAGGGGCCCTAAACCGTGAGGAGTAGTCTTGAACCCAAATGTCTCAAAATGACCTGTGAAATCCTAAAGGTACTCATTGGACTTTGGGCCCCTTAGCACAGTTAGGCTGCAAAAAAGTGTCACACATGTGGTATCGCCGTACTCAGAAGAAGTAGTATAATGTGTTTTGTGGTGTATTTTTACATATAACCACGCTGGGTGGGAGAAATATCTCTGTAAATGACACATTTTTGATTTTTTTTTACACACAATTGTCCATTTACAGAGAGATTTCTCCCACCCAGCATGGGTATGTGTAAAATTACACCACAAAACACATTATACTACTTCTCCTGAGTATGGCGATACTACATGTGTGACACTTTTTTGCAGCCTAGGTGCGCTAAGGGGCCCAACGTCCTATTCACAGGTCATTTTGAGGCATTTGTTTTCTAGACTACTCCCCACGGTTTAGGGCCCCTAAAATGCCAGGGCAGTATAGGAACCCCACAAGTGACCCCATTTTAGAAAGACGACACCCCAAGGTATTCCGTTAGGGGTATGGTGAGTTCATAGAAGATTTTATTTTTTGTCACAAGTTAGTGAAAATGACACTTTGTGAAAAAAACAATAAAAATCCAATTTCCGCTAACTTTTGACAAAAAATATAATCTTCTATGAACTCATCATACACCTAACAGAATACCTTGGGGTGTCTTCTTTCTAAAATGGGGTCACTTGTGGGGTTCCTATACTGCCCTGGCATTTTACGGGCCCAAAACTGTGAGTAGTCTGGAAACCAAATTTCTCAAAATGACTGTTCAGGGGTATAAGCATCTACAAATTTTGATAGGTGGTCTATGAGGGGGCAAATTTTGTGGAAACGGTCATAAGCAGGGTGGCCTCTTAGATGACAGGATGTATTGGGCCTGATCTGATGGATAGGAGTGCTAGGGGGGTGACAGGAGGTGATTGATGGGTGTCTCAGGGGGCGGTTAGAGGGGAAAATAGATGCAATCAATGCACTGGGGAGGTGATCGGAAGGGGGTCTGAGGGGGATCTGAGGGTTTGGCCGAGTGATCAGGAGCCCACACGGGGCAAATTAGGGCCTGATCTGATGGGTAGGTGTGCTAGGGGGTGACAGGAGGTGATTTATGGGTGTCTCAAGGTGTGATTAGAGGGGGGAAATAGATGCAAGCAATGCACTAGCGAGGTGATCAGGGCTGGGGTCTGAGGGCGTTCTGAGGTGTGGGTGGGTGATTGGGTGCCCGCAAGGGGCAGATTAGGGTTTAATCTGATGGGTAACAGTGACAGGTGGTGATAGGGGGTGATTGATGGGTAATTAGTGGGTGTTTAGAGGAGAGAAGAGATGTAAACACTGCACTTGGGAGGTGATCTGATGTCGGATCTGCTGGCGATCTATTGGTGTGGGTGGGTGATCAGATTGCCCGCAAGGGGCAGGTTAGGGGCTGATTGATGGGTGGCAGTGACAGGGGGTGATTGATGGGTGGCAGTGACAGGGGGTGATTGATGGGTGGCAGTGACAGGGGGTGATTGATGGGTGATTGACAGGTGATCAGTGGGTTATTACAGGGAATAACAGATGTAAATATTGCACTGGCGAATTGATAAGGGGGGGTCTGAGGGCAATCTGAGCATGTGGGCGGGTGATTGGGTGCCCGCAAGGGGCAGATTAGGGTCTAATCTGATGGGTAACAGTGACAGGTGGTGATAGGGGGTGATTGATGGGTAATTAGTGGGTGTTTAGAGGAGAGAATAGATGTAAACAATGGATTTGGGAGGTGATCTTATGTCGGATCTGCGGGCGATCTATTGGTGTGGGTGGGTGATCAGATTGCCCGCAAGGGGCAGGTTAGGGGCTGATTGATGGGTGGCAGTGACAGGGGGTGATTGATGGGTGGCAGTGACAGGGGGTGATTGACAGGTGATCAGTGGGTTATTACAGGGAAGAACGGATGTAAATAATGCACTGGCGAATCGATAAGGGGGGGTTTGAGGGCAATCTGAGCGTGTGGGCGGGTGATTGGGTGCCCGCAAGGGTCTAATCTGATGGGTAACAGTGACAGGTGGTGATAGGGGGTGATTGATGGGTGATTGATGGGTAATTAGTGGGTGTTTAGAGGAGAGAATAGATGTAAACGATGGATTTGGGAGGTGATCTGATGTCGGATCTGCGGGCGATCTATTGGTGTGGGTGGGTGATCAGATTGCCCGCAAGGGGCAGGTTAGGGGCTGATTGATGGGTGGCAGTGACAGGGGGTGATTGACGGGTGATTGACAGGTGATTGACAGGTGATCAGGGGGGATAGATGCATACAGTACACAAGGGGGGGGGAGGGTCTGGGGGGGTCTGGGGAGAATCTGGGGGGTGGGGGGGTGATCAGGAGGGAGCAGGGGGCAGTTTAGGGACTAAAAAAAAAAATAGCGTTGACAGATAGTGACAGGGAGTGATTGATGGGTGATTAGGGGGGTGATTGTGTGCAAATGGTGGTCTGGGGGGTGGGCAGGGGGGGGTCTGAGGGGTACTGTGGGCGATCAGGGGGCAGGGGGGGGGCAGATCAGTGTGTTTGGGTGCAGACTAGGGTGGCTGCAGCCTGCCCTGGTGGTCCCTCGGACACTGGGACCACCAGGGCAGGAGGCAGCCTGTATAATACACTTTGTAAACATTACAAAGCGTATTATACGCTTCCTATCCGGGGATCGTCGGGTTAACAACCCGCCGGCGCTTCCGATTGGCCGGCGGGTTGACGTCGCGGGTGGGCGGAGCCTATTGCCGGCGGATGCGCGCGCATCCCAGGCCAAAGAGTGCCCCAGGACCTGACGCCATTCTGCGTTACGTGGTCCTGGGGCTGCCACTTTGCCGCCGCCAATATGAAGTAGGCGGTCGGCAAGTGGTTAACCCAGAAGGGATAGAGCTGATGATACAGGACACAGTGCATGTATAGTACAAGATGTGGGCTGTGATAAAACTCCTCCAAAATATCCTAAATCCTGAACAAATAACTAGTGTTGCTGTGTGAATCTGGGTTTCCGAATAAGGAAGAGCATCACGGAGCTGCGTTCCACGTCGCGCTTCACTTGATTCCGATGTGGCTTTCTAAGCCGGAAGGACGAAGCATTGGAGTCATGTGAAGCGTGGCGTGGAACGCAGCGCTGTGACTTTCTCCGGACATGAAGGTGCTAAACAAAGATGTATTAAGATGTAATGGGGCCCTAGGCAAGGTTTGGCGCCCCCTTGTGATCCTTTTGGTAAGCTGAAATGGAGAGGTCAGAGAAAGTGACATGTGGGCCCCTTGACACAGACTAGGCCAAAGGCACCTGCCTAGGTTGCCTGGTGGACGATGCTGCTCTGGGTGCTGAACTGCTTTGGATGGCGTTATCTAAGGAAACCCGGATTTGAACATCAAAACCAGTGATGGCTAACCTTGGCACTCCAGCTGTGTCAAAACTACAAATCCCATCATGCCTCTCCCTCCCCAAGTTACGCTTGAAGCTGTCAGAGTATTGCAATGCCACCACAGCTGGAGTGCCAAGGTTCGCCATCACTGATCAAAACCATAAGTAACAAAAAACGAATTCATGGGGACAATTTACATTGCCTACGGATTTTTTTGTGAAGTGTATTGTTTTGATGAAATAAAGTTACAAATACAAAAGTTGACAAGGACTTGGCAGACACTGGTACCCACCAGTATCGCGTGGCAAGTAGGTGAAGGTCACCCCGTCGCTGCGGATGCCATCCGTGATCCTCTGCAGACACACTTGGACAGGGGTGGGGTCTTTGATGTTGAGGTCACGGTATGGGGGTGTCTTCAGGACAATGGCGATCTGTCTGTGCACGTCTGCCTGGGAGAAGTCAGCGCGGGCTTCCCATGATGCTTCCATAAACACCACCTGGATGTCTTCTAGAGCAAACACAGAATACAGGAGGTTTGAATGCAGTACTTGTGGCCGGCAAACATGTTCACTCACATAATAGCTGGAAGGAAAAGGTGTTTCAGACAGTCTGGGTTGCTCAAACTGCTTAGAGTGAACCTGAGATGAAAGCCATACTTACCTGGGGCTAGTTCTGAGCAGGCGCTCCCAGGGACAGGATGGTGACAGGGAAATATGCCTGGCCGCGCATGCACAACAAATCGCGACTCGGCCAGGCTTCTGGGTCGTATTGCGCGTGACAGGAGCCCCCCAAGGAGACAGCGAGGGACTGAGCGGTCTCAAGGGGCCTTAACCCTCCTGGCGGTTTGCAAAAAAATCGCCAGGGGGCAGCAAATCTTTTTTTTTTAATTTTTTTTTTTTTTTTTCATGTAGCGAGACAAAGTCTCGCTACATGATAGCCGCTTTTCAGCAGCATCCCCCCAGCCCCTCCGATCGCCGCCGGCGATCGGAGATCCGGAGATCCCGTTCAAAGAACGGGATCTCCTGGAGGGCTTCCCCCGTCGCCATGGCGACGGGCGGGATGACGTCACCGACGTCATGACGTCAGAGGGGACTCCGATCTGCCCCATAGCGCTGCCTGGCACTGATTGGCCAGGCAGCGCACGGGGTCTGGGGGGGGGGGGCGGCCGCGGCGAGAGGAATTGCGGCGGATCGGCGGGTAGCGGCGGCGATCGGGCACTGCACGCAGCTAGCAAAGTGCTAGCTGCGTGCAGCAAAAAAAAAAATTATGCAAATCGGCCCAGCGGGGCCTGAGCGGTGCCTTCCGGCGGCATAGCCCGAACTCAGTTCGGGCTTACCGCCAGGAAGGTTAAGGAAGCCCCCGGTAAGTATGGTACTTGAGATAGCTTTCATCTCAGGGACACTTTAAAGAGGCACTGTCGTGACACATAGTGGAATGCAGTAAATGATTCAGGGGAACCACTTTTAAGGTAATTATCCTGGTTTCAGCATCAGAAAGACTTTTTAGAACTATATATTGCTGTATAATAGTATGATAGATTGTAAGCTCACAATGGCAGGGATCTCCCTCTAGTGTTTCTTATACTGCTTTAATTTCAACATATGCAGATGTACGAACTACATATCAACTATGTATGGATTTGTATTTCTACTATTACCGTACAGTGTCTTGTATTTCTTATATATATATATATATATATATATATATATATATATATATATATATATATATATATATATATATTTGTTCCCCATTATTTGTTTGTACTATGTACAGCGCTACGGAAGATGTTGGTGCTATATAAATAAACAACAATAATAATGTAACCCCATCCTCCTAGAGATGTTTTGCCTAGGCTGTTTACCTATATGGAATTCTCCTCCCAGAGCATTCTGGGAGTCCAGGTGTTTTTACTGACTTTGGAACACAAAGTAAACAACCACGACTGCGACAACGACTGCGATTCAGACAGTCAAACACATTTATTATTCAAATTAAGCGCCTCTGTCTTAATTTGAATCCTTGTGCAGATTGTTTGATACTCCTCCCTATATTGCCTGATGAAGCGGGGTTGAACCTGTGAAACGCGTTGCATTTCTTTTTGGAGTTCCTAATAAATGTGTTTGACTGTCTAAATCGCAGTCGTTGTCGTGTCTGCTTGAGGGAGGTAAGACCACCACTTCCTCCTTCAATTTTGCCATTTAAGTTGGTTTTTAAGCTCTTTTAATCTAATCTTATACTTTTGGCGCCTCTGTTCATTGTATACAATTTTGAGTCCACCCTTGGTGGAGGGTTGCTACCCTTTCTTCCTGTCTACAGAGAGCGACTTCTTAATCCTGAGTGGGGTCAGGACAATCTCCCCACCTGCCTTTACAGTGGTTGCCTGCTGGTGACCCTGACTTGTGAGTATCTAGCAATACAAACTTATTGCCACCTTGTCCAGTACGAATTACACTATTGGGGCTCTTGGTGTTCCCTGTTTTTAACCATTGTGCAGTGATGCACCTACCAGCAGTAAAGATGTCACCTCCTGTGATAAATATAAGAATGTAAATCAGTGAGACGATGAAAGATTTTACAATGGGCAAACACTGACTAAATAATTTATAAATTAAAATGTTGAAAAATATGCAATTTTATTCATTAAGCTATATTCAGTACCTCTATAAAAACCTCCTTTATGTCCCAAAAGCAGCATGGCTGATGACAGGGATAGGCAGCTATGAGCAACACAGACTGTCTGAGGCAGGTTTTCCCTCTAGCAGTTTCATGAATAAAGTGCACTGTGCAGCAACCAGAAACAAATCTTCCATCTGCGCCACTTCAAAAAGAATACAGGGCCTTATTTATCATTGAAAGATCAAGAAATCAAAATGCTTTATTATTTCAGATGATAATCTACTAATTACCAGTATGCAACAGATAGACTGCTAGACTCACTGCCAGGCAGTCCTATAGGCTAGGCTTTTGGAGTTGGAGTCGAGGAGTCGGAGCAATTTTTGGGTACCTGGAGTCTGAGTCGGTGGTTTCATAAACAGAGGAGTCGGAGTTGGAATCAGATTTTTTTTTTATACTCTTGTCACATAATCTTCTCTGCAATCCGCAAATACACGCCCCATGTGGTTGCCGGCGTAACACGTGTGCACATGTACCTATGTACCACATGTACCTATGTATATGCCGGCCACTACGCATGCTAACTGTATGCGGATTGTGGACAGAGCCTGGAGCAAGCAGCGGACAGGGACGGGTACAGGGGCAGTGAATGCAGCATCACAAAGCCGATACCATAGGGATTTCATGCTGAAATCGATCAGGAATCGGCCTGTGGTGTATGGGCAGCCAACAGATCTCTCTCAGACTAGAGTCGACCAAAGAGAGAGCTGTCTACCCTTCAGCACCTTGTCACACCAGATGTATGCAGAGCCAGACTAACCAATGGCAGCTTACCTTTTTGCACCTTGTCACACAAGATGTAAATTTCCTCCCCACCTAAACATACTCCACACTCCTTATTCATACGACAGATCTTCAGTTCTGATGTATTAGTGGACTCTAAAAAGGCACAAAGAGACATGTATGTAGTTCAAAGAGAACTGAGCGACAGAATGGTAATTTCAGTAACGGAGTACATACATGGACAGGTTTCCAAACCAAGTATTATATTGTCCATGGACAGCTACACAAATACAAAAAAAATTCACAAGCAGCTGAGTCAAACATCACTGAAATGCTCACTATGATATTATGACCTAAAAAACAGCATGCCAGCGGTCTATCTTAAAGTGGCTCTGGCATCGAACAGACTGAAAAGCTTTCATTTCACATAGAAACGCCATATAAATCAGCTGCACTGAGCTGTGTTTGTTTATTTAGCTACAGTTGAGTGTAATTATCTGTAGCAGTGTGTTAACCACTTCACCACTGAGGGGTTTTACCCCTTGAACACCAGAGCAATTTTCACCTTTCAGCGCTCCTTCCATTAATTCGTCTATAACTTTATTATTACTTATCCCAATGAAATGAACTATATCTTGTTTTTTTCGCCACAAATTAGGCTTTCTTTAGGTGGGACATTATGCCAAGAATTATTTTATTCTAAATGTGTTTTAATGGGAGAATAGGAAAAAATGCGGGAAAAAATTATTACTTTTCAGTTTTCGGCCATTATCGTTTTTAAATAAAGCATGCTACTGTAATTAAAACCCATGAAATGTATTTAACCATTTGTCCCGGTTATAAAACCATTTAAATTATGTCCCTATCACAATGTTTGGCGACAATATTTTATTTGGAAATAAAGGTGCATTTTTTTCAGTTTTGCATCCATCCCTAGTTACAAGCCCGCAGTTTATAAAGTAACAGTGTTATACCCTCTTGACATAAATATTTAAAAAGTTCAGTCCCTAAGGTAACTATTTATGTTTTTTTTTTATTGTATTTTTTTTTTTTAATTACAAAAAAAAATAAAAAAATTGGGGAGTGTGGGAGGTAATGAGTTAATTTATTGTGTAAATGTAATGTTTGTTTATGTAAAATGCTTTTAGGGTGTAGTTTACTATTTGGCCACAAGATGGCCACAGTGTGTTTGTTTACATGCGACCTGTAAGCGTCCTTCCGGACGCTTACAGGAAGCAGTAGGAGGCTGGAGAATCACAATGATCGCGCTGTTTCTAATAGAAGCAGCGCGATCATTGCGGGGGCTTAGATCAACGAACGGGAATGGATTTTCCCGTTCATTGATCTCCGTGCGAGCAGGCGGCGGCGGGAGCGCAGACAGTGGCGGGAGCGCGGACAGCGGCGGTAGCGCGGAAGGTACGGATTTCTCCGTCCCTGGTTTTTTAGAGATTCGTACCGTGGGGGTTTAAGTGGTTAAAGTGGACCTGAACTCTTGCACAGGACAGAAGGAAAACAGAGAGAAATGCACCCTGTATGTATTTAGAAAGCTTAGCCTGTGGTACACACCATGCAATTTCCCATCAGATAGATGGGTTGATAGATAATTTCTGACAGATCCGATCGGATTTCTGATCATTTTTCTTATCACTTCTATGCAAATCAATCAGAAAAATGATCGGAAATCAGATGAGACCTTTTGGAAATTAACTATTTGACCCATCTATCTGATGGGAAATTGCATGGTGTGTACCAGGCTTAATTCCTCCTTATCTGTGTCTAATCACAAGTTGTAATTTGATCTCTCATTCTCACCTAAGCTAATTTGAAAGCACAGGATGTTAACAATATGTCTGCTTCCCTGAATTAGGAAGTAGACCGCGGTATCAGCTGTAACAAAGAAATGAAAAGGTGGAGGGAAAGGCTGCGTGTCCCTAAACACATGCTGCAATTGAATGGTTAATCGCACAGGCATACACCGCCTCTGCTAGACTGAAAAATGCATGCCCTGCATCCAAGACAAGTGCTAACATTTATTAAACTAGGAGGAACTTTAGCTTCCAATATGGTTTGCATGCAAAGTATATAATACTAGACACTTGCGCCACGGTGAGGCAAACCTCCGGGCAAGTGACCTAACCTAAATTTAAAACCTTGGGAGCAGCTAAGCAAAAAAAAAGTGTAACTTAAATTTGGTTGAGCAGCGAGGAGAACGCCAGTGCATACCATTAAGGCTGCATCCGAAATGACCACCAGCTCAGTGTGCAGCACCTAAATAGATTTTTTGCACACTTTGCATTCAATTCAGATGCAAATCATATGCAAGTCTGCTACTACTTATTATGCAAACAGGAAACTCAGGAGGAGGGTATTGGTGAGCACCCGGCTGTCATCGGCTCACCTCCTCCTATTCTGTAAGTAGAGTTGCACACAGAATCTCTAGCCCTGCATTCTCTCATCTCGTCCCAACCGCTACTTTTTCATGCCACCTAACTGGAAAAAATTTCTGGGGAGAACTCTGCATAAGAATATATAAAATACTTCCCTCTTACATACAATTGGCCATAAACACAACTCTGTTGAGTGGCTGTCTTCCTTCTTACATCTGACAACCTTATGGACATTTCCTTTAACATCGGTGGTCCACAGAACACCCATCCTGCTCCAAGTAAGATTGTGGAAGATCTAAAGCCAGGCATAAGCTACACAGCAGTCTTAATAGATTAAGCCAGTCTTTCTCAACCCTGGAGGAACCCTTGAAGCAATTTTGGGATCGGATGGAAACCCTGGGTTAGTGGTGAGAGGGAATGTATGTTGCAGGAGGCATGGTTTGTAAATGGTTAATTTTTTTATTTTTTTTATTATTATTATAACAGCCTCTTTAATTTACCCCCATTTCATGTTTTTACAGTACTCCCTATGACAGCAAGCAACCTTAAAAGGAACCTTAACCTCCTTGCCGGTTATCCCGAGCTTAGCTCGGGGTAACCTGCGCAGGAGGATTTCTCAGGCCCCGCTGGGCCGATTTTCACAATTTTTTTTTATTGCACGCAGCTAGTTCTTTGCTAGCTGCGTGCATATTCCAATCGACGCCGATTCGCCACTACCCGCCGCCCCCCCCACTCCAGACCCCTTGCGCAGCCTGGCCAATCAGTGCCAGGCAGCGCTGAGGGGTGGATTGGGATTCCCTCTGACGTCCATGACATCGGTGATGTCATGGCGACGGGGGAAGCCGAGCAGGAAATCCCATTCTGAATGGGATTTCCTGCTTGCAAAGATCGCCGGCGGCGATCAAAGTAGGTAGGAGGATGCTGCTCGTCAGCGGCTATCATGTAGCTAGCGCTAGGCTAGCTACATGAATTTAAAAAAATAATAATTTTAAAAGTGCTGCGTCGCCCCCTTGCCGACAGAATTGGACTGGCAAGGCGGTTAACTCTAAAAAGCCCCCTGCAGCCATCCTGTGCCCTCGCTGTCACTCATGGCTCCTCTGGTCCCCCGCTGCCAGCTAGTTTCATTTTTGCCGACTGGGAGTCGGCCGGCCGCCATGCGTACGTTTTTACGCATGCCTGCTGGTGCAGGAAGATATTGCAGACATCAACAAGTACATTTTTACGTATTACGGGTGTAATGCGTAAAATTTTTACGTATTACACCCGTAACGCGTAAAAATGAACATGTTGATGTCTGCAATAGCTTCCTGCACCAGCAGGCATGCGTAAAAACGTACGCATGGCAAAAACGAAACTAGCTGGCAGCGGGGGACCAGAGGAGCCATGAGTGACTGTGAGGGCACAGGATGGCTGCAGGGGGCTGGTAAATGCCCCAGGTAAGTAAAACTCATTTTTTTTTTTAGAGTTAAGGTTCCCTTTAAAGAGAAACCGTGACCAAGAATTGAACTTTATCCCAATCAGTAGCTGATACCCCCTTTTACATGAGAAATCTATTCCTTTTCACAGATGGATCATCAGGGGGCTCTGTATGGCTGATAGTGGTGAAACCCCTCCCACAGGAAACTGTGATGACCATGGTCCTGGCAGTTTCCTGTCTGTGAACCTCATTGCATTGTGGGAAATAGCCGTTTACAGCTGTTTCCAACTGCCCAAAAAAAAAGCAAGCAGCAGCTACTTCCAGTGACATCACCTGCCAGCAGTAAAAATGTCACCATGTGATAAATGTCAGAACGTAAATCAGGTAGAGGAAAGCTTTTACAATGGGCAAACACTGACTAAATCATTTATAAGTAATTATTGTAAAAAAAATGTAGCACTTTTTTATTACATTATTTTCACTGGAGTTCCTCTTTAATGTCTCTACAGTGGCGTAGCAATAGATGCAGAGGTTGTAACCGCACTAGGGCCCCTGGACCAGAGGGGCGCTCCCTCATCCATCTTATTAGTTTTTCATTGGTGCTATGCTGGTAATGAACACCTCTGCATGTGCATTGTATAATGCACTGCAGCTGTCCTTGATAGGTCTTGGGGCTCCATATCAATAGAGTGCTTTGGACCCCATGTAAGATTCTCACTGGGGTCCAAAGCTCCTTAGTTACACCACTGTGTCTCTTATAATACTGTAGCTCCCACTACTTCTTATAGTGCTCCTCTTTTATAGTTTACTTATTTATACTACTCCTTTTATAAAGCTTCCAGTTTCTAGCGCTTTTTATTACTATGTTGTTGTTTTTTAATTGTACTGATCCCTAACTTACTGTTTCTTCCCACAGTACCTCCTATTGGAGGTTTATTATAACCCCCTCCCATTTCAGTGCTGCCTGTTATTGTGTCCTGTAATTATATTGCTCATAATATTAGTTCCCCCCTAGTTGTGCAGCAGCAGATTGGCCTCAGTATGCTAGTTATAGTTACCTGCGCCAATTTCCACTTTATCTGCTGTAGTTTTGGCCTCCCACGTGTTCCTTCATCATCACAGCCTGATGGCAATAAGCCATAGCAGCCATATCACCATTGTGCCAGTAGTGAAGACATGGGGAAGTTGGAATTTGGGATGGACAGCCAATGAGGGAAGAGGATACAAGGGAGCCAAGGAGGTACATTTGAAACTTTCTCACCCCATCAGCACAGGCTGCTCTTACCAGAAGTAAAATTACAGGAAACCCTACAGAGTTCTCCAAAAACTCTCAGGTCCCCTGATTTAGGAAGCCTGGATTAAGCAAAATATTTGATAAAAGCATCTTTAATAAAAACATTGAGGGCAAAATGCTGTACAGATGTGTTGCTAGCTTGGAAAGGGGTGAAGAGATGCGCCGCAAGTTAGAACGGCAAAAAGCGGGAGAGGTGAGGAGGGAGAGCAATGGACTTGGCCGGTACTCTGACAAAATTAACAGACTTTCCGGATCTCCTGCTGATGCATTGATGGCCGGGATCATGGGCTGCTGTAAACATGCTAGATTCTGAGCGGCATCCATGAATGAAGGCATCAACTATGTGTACAAAGCTTAAAGGAAAACTTAGAGACTCTGCAACAAATTTTTCAGTCTTATTTCTTCTATCCTATAAGTTCCTATGCCTGATCTAATATGCTCTGGCTTACTGCAGCTTTTCCTAATTGCACTGTCTCTGTAATAAATCTTATCTACTTTCCTCTGTCGTGTCTGTCGGGCTAAAGCTTGAGTGTGTGGAATGTGCATGGCTGCTTGTGATTGGTTAGAAGCGATACACACCCTCTGCAGGCCCCCTGCACACTCTGTATGACTCACACACTCTGTTTATGTGAGCCTATTACAAGCTGGTTAGTTTGTTTGTAAACACTGCCTAAAACTAGCAATTACAAGCCAGGATTGCAGCAGAGAGTGGCAGAAACAGCACAGAGGGGCACAGGAGAAAATAAGGAATAGAATGGTATGCTTTTTAGTGTAAGAATATTAGAGTACAGATTCTCTTTAAGTTAGAGGGATATTGAGGCTGCCATAGTTATTTTTAAGCAATACCAGTTACCTGGCTACCATGCTGATCCTCTGCCTCTAACACTTGACCGTGAACAAGCATGCAGCCGATTAGGGGTTTCTGACATTATTGTCAGATCTGACAAGATTAGCTGCATGTTTGTTTCTGGTGTTATTTGGACACTACTGCAGCTAAATACAGTAGATCAGCAGGGCTGCCAGGCAACTGGTGTTGCTTAAAAGGATATAAATATGGCTGCCTCCATATTCTTCTCACTTTAGTTGTCCTTTAAGGATCCACTGCAGATCAAAGTGGGCCACAGATAAGCCAATCTCCCTCCTGTAGCAGCAAGGGAAGCTGCCTATTGGCTGAGCTACTTACTTTTATCATATACGGCTTCTGAAAGCACAGGGCCAATTGTCATCCGCTGTCCTGATGGTGAACTGTACCAAGCTTGAAAACAGAGCCTGACCACGTTCAGATCCACCTCCTCGTGGTGTCGCCACATGCCAGCTGTTGGGATAGATGAAAAAAAAAAACCTGAACAATATATCAAGGTTTCTAATGTATATGTTTCTGTTTTGGTAGCAAAACAAGGATAAGGATGACAGCTCCAGAACTTATGCTTATAAAGTAGGCCAGTCAGTACAGTCTTAGGCAACTTTCACAATTAGTGCATCGTGTAGCAGTATGCTCGTTCTCTGCTCTACCGCCGCAGTGGCCATTAGTCTCAATGAGACTGGCCACTGTACCCGCGGTGCGGTGCCATGCGTCGACAGTGGATCCGACGATGCAGAGGCGGTGCAGACTCTGCAGTGCGTTGCTGAGCGGTACCATGCAGCAGGCATGTGCACTGGAGTCTATGGCGCTGCAGAAATCTACAGTAAAACCCCCTTTACCCAGAACTCAGCTAACCAGAAGTCTCAAGCAAAAAGAACAAAAAATTCTGGCCTTCCAGGATGTATAAATCCACTTTTACACTTTTTTTATACAATAATAAACCTCTGTTACATTAAAGAGACTCTGTATTGGAAAAAAATGCCCCATGGTGAGAAGCTTCTGGATCCTATCAAGGCTCCCCCCATCCTCCTGTGTCCCACGGTGGTCTCGCTCTGGCTCACTGAATCCACAGCCGACAATTTGTCAGGCTGTGCAATATTTACGCTTCCCTATTACAGCGGGGGAGCTGTTGCTGCTCTCCACTGAGAAATAGGCGGAAATGGCTGGTCTTAGTCGGGTCTGCTCTACTGCGCCGGCCCAGGAGACATGCGCCTGCACAGTAGAGTGGACCCAACTGGGATCGGCTATTTTCGCCTATTTCCGAGCGGAGAGCTGCTACTGCACCTGCGCTGGAGCCAGGAAGGTAAATATTTACATCCCCCTGTTCGGGGAGCTCTATAACTGCCGCCCTGGATCCAGAGGCGAGTACCCCGCAGGGGCATTTTTTTTCCAATACAGATCCTCTTTAAGTTACGCCTGTCTTCATTTGTTTTTAATGACTGTATTTCAGCACTAATACAGAGTTTATGGTAAGTATACAGTGTGGAGTAAAGAACTGTTTTTTAGCTAGGCCTATTTTTAACATTGACTCTCAAAGCAACCAGAAACGACACTTATCCGGCATCAGCCAGTCCCCCTTGTTGCCGGATAATGGGGATTTTACTGTATTTAGATTGTTGCAGTGGCAACATGGCGTGCATGCACCAATCGGATACAGATCAGTGATGTACTTCCTGTCCAAAAGGGAGCATGTCATTGTTCGAGGGTGGAGCTATGCATATTATCGGCGCACTCTGTGGCGTGATGGTCCTCCTGCCCCAGGGCTCACTTGCGCAGGACAATTGCACATAACTATATGTCAAACTAGCCTTACAAGTGGACCTATAGCCTGCAGTCACAGATTACAGAAGTCATAGGGCCCATGTCAGTGTTACCAGTCCATCTGGAGTTACACGGTCCCCTTTTCTTGCAATAAGTACATATATATAGTATCATAGTTTGGCTTCTTGTGGCTTTGCCATAGCAGTGGAAGAGGAAGCAGCAGCTGGGGAGGGGACCACACATGATTGTTATTATTACACTGATATTATTAGTGGGAGAGAATTAGGACATCTCAGTTTTGTATTGCTGTCTCAGTGTCCTTTGGAGAGGCTTCTCCTCATTTCTTGCTCCAGTAATAGCAACACAAGGAACAGGAAGTGAGCTCTCTAATGGAGACACAGTCAGCCAGAGATACATTAAGATGTAATGGGGTCATAGGCAAGGTAGTAGATTTGGCCCCCTTGTTTTGGTAAGATGTAATGAAGAGGTCAGAGAAGGTGGCAGGTGGGCACCTTGACACCCACTAGGCCCCAGCACCTGCCTAGGTTGCCTGGTGGATGATCCTGCTCTGCAGACAGCCAAAGAAATCACTCAATGGTAGTTGTAAAAAGGTTAAAATATTGCTGGGGTTTTATCACACACTAAGAACTTGTCACTCATTTCCTGTATCAGTGACATAGTTTCTGAGGATAGAAAATAAGGGTAAACCTCTGCAATGGGTACACAGGCAATAATAAAAACTTGAAAAAAGAGAAGAGGACAAACCAGTAAATGCTGCTCAAAAACTGCACTTTATTTTTTGGTAATTAAAGCACACACATAAATTACATGAAAATGTCAGGTGATTCCTGACAGTAAATAGTACTGTAAATACAATATACGTGCTGCAATCTAAGAGGACAGTAAGGAAAAAGTCCCTTTTGAAAAGCCTATTTGTCTATATGGGGATCCATCCCTGCCAAGCTGAGTTAAAGGTACATAGGAGTAGGGCACAGCTAATAAATCCAGCAAGTGTGCAGCTGCCAGCCCACCCCTAAAATAGGTGAAGCTGGTATGATATCTTTGGTGACGTCCCAACTGTGACCCCGAAAGGGAACCCAGGTATAAATATCCTGGGGGCAAATACCACTCACAGAGGGCAGAAAGGACGTGACCAATATGATCAATGATCAGTCAATCAGCAACCTGCAGTAGAAGGGAAGGACACCCAAACAATAAGACCAATACTATTCATTGTGTCAAAAATATTGAGGACACCCTATCCTGACCTGTGAGGAAACCAACATTTGGAATTTTTATAAAGGTTATAACCACTCACAGAGGATAAAAGGGTGTGACCAATATGATCGAAAATAGGCTATTTATAGAATGCAAAAGAGCCGGTAAACACAGCAATATATGCAGATGCCGCCAGAAATCGTTTGTGCCAATACCACACTGGAATTTTCAATTCAAAGCCTCTGAAATTGGATTACAAATGGGAGGGCGCCACATGTACTATAGACCTAAAAAAATTCAAAAATTAGAATCGAATTGCAGCATAATAGATGATGTAGCTAGGAGCAAACAGGAGGGCCCTCCTGTGCTAGACCAGCAATTAGTTGATGTACAGTTCTCAGTCCAAGCGTACTCCTTCAATAGTAAATCATCTCCACATAAATGTATATCACCACGCCATTACATATAGGTCAGCAGAGGGTTTTAAATTGCCGGATAGTCTTTATAATAACTCATGCCAAGTTCCGCCTGGGCCAGCCAAACCACTGCTATATCCACGAAGGTCGCCCGGTTTAGATATAGATACTCTTGCGGGTAGTTATTGGGCAGTGGATAGGGCGCTATAGAGCAAATCTTCTGATGTTATCAATAAAGAAAAGTCACATAGTCAGTTGCGCATAGCAATCAGCACCTCAATTTGTTTGTGGAATTGCTGACATTTAACAGTCGTCTTGCCATTAGTATGGCGCTGCAAACAAAGCTCCAGGCGTTTATGATAGTAGCAGGCAAGATAGCCTAATGCGGAAATGCTAGGCATCCAGCAGTTATATTATAATTATTAGTTATAATAATAAAAACTTAAAGTGTACCCGAGGCAGTGTGCCGGGGGGGGGGGGGGTGTCAGAGGGGACACAGAGACATGTTCGCTGCTACAGGACATGCCCCTGGTCCCCCTCACGCCGCTCTCTGCCCCCCATCACCCCCCGGAATTGGTGACAATTGTCACCAATATCGAGGGGTAAAGGAGGAGAGGTATTCCCTGCTTAAACGCCCACTGGGGGCGTCCTTGCAGGCTTTCCCCAGCTGCCATTTGGGCAGCTGTCTCTCCCTGGCTGCACTCCCTGCCACTGCCCCGCCTCCCTGCACGTTGCTGCAGCTCACTCAGCCTTTGCAACGTTGTGAGGGGGCTGAGTGAACTTTTGACCTTTATAAAAACATAACTGAATATCTCAAAACCTATAAAAGATAGAGAGATGATTTTTGCAGCACAAATGAGCACATGCACAGCACTACCCACCCATACAAGTTTCATGTCTGTAGGTCGCTGTATGGGGGCTGGGTGATGGTATGGTTTTGGAAATAATAAGTGCTATTATCTACCTTAGGCCAGTTTATCTTTTGACCTCTGGCCAAGTTGTACTTCCTACCAGATAACCTAAAACACACTGGCCCACATGCAATTCCCTTCTCCTTCTGAGTTTTCGCCTTTCAGTTGCAGAGCTTGCAGTTAAGTGTGTTTACCGGATGCCAAATAGATCACTAGCAAAGTACGTGGTCAAGAACCAGGCACTGGCCCCTTCATGCACCACAGAGTGACAATGTTATACACTGTAGTCTTCTGCAACAGATTCAGTCTGTGCCTGCCCCTTGCAGTCTGAGCAGCAGGATGATGTAATGGTTAAGCAGGAAAAGCCCAAAGGAAAATACAAAAGCAGTAGGAATGGTCACCGATAATGCTAATCAACTTTATGGTAATTTTGCATTTCCATAATATTACTGTTAAACTCGGTTATTTGCACATAATTAACCATCCCTAGTTGGTAGTTGGCAAAGGGTTTTCCAGCTCTGCATATTGCTGGAGAGAAGGTATCTGATGTCAGGTAGACCGTCATCAAAAATGATTATGTTTGTTTCAGGTGATATACCGGTAAATGTACTGTGAATGTGCAGCTTTCAATGCAACCCTAGGGTAGACTAAACAAGCCCTCTGACCCTTATAGCTGTGCTTACCATTAAAAGGATCTATTCCCAAAGCTAGCCTGTCTTGAACTGCTGACTCAATTTCCTTCTTCCGGACACACTGGATACCCAGATTGCTAAAACTGGAGAAGTGCAAAATGACAGTTTAGTATAACACTTAAAAAATAGGAATTCAACTTCAGCAAAGCGTAGGTGGTGATTCTACTAATCTAACATAAAGCAAAGCTGAAGTGAAAATAAAAACTTATGGGTGATTAACTGTATGCATTATTTTTACTAATGATAAATAGAACATAGCATGGAAATAGTGATCCTTCCAGCACTAATGTCTTATTAGAAGCATATCAGTCAGATAAAGCTCGTCATCTACTGTATTTACGTTTCAGGAAACCAGCCTGAATGCCACAAGCTGTGCAGCAAGCTGATTTGCAAAGATAACTCGTTTTTTAACACTTACAGGAAAAAAGTGGTGGCGGTTAGACAACTTGTTATGCTAGGTACACACCATACTATTTTTGGCAGATAGATGGTTCGATAGATAAATTCTGTCATATCCGATATTATTTCCGATCAATAAGAAAAGATAAGAGAATTGAGCAGAAAATCAAGCGGAGAATCAATCGGACGGAAAATCAACCAAAAAAACCGCATCATGTGTACCTAGCATTAGCATGAATAGTACTATATGTAGGTAGGATTATCTCATGTTAACTGCAGGTGTGACTTAATTCCCATTGCATAAGACTGAGAGCTGGACGTAATTATATTATTAAGTGCTTATATATTGCCAACATCTTACGCAGCGCTGTACAGAGTATATTGGCTTGTCAGTAACTGTCCCTCAGAAGGGCTCACAATCTAATCCCTGCCATAGTCATATGTCTATGTATGTATCGTGTAGTGTATGTATCATAGTCTAGGGCCAATTTAGGGGGAATCCAATTAACTTATCTGTATTTTTTAGTATGTAAGAGGAAACTAGAGTGCCCGAAGTAAACCCACACAGACACGGGGAGAACATGAAAACTCCTTGCAGATAGTGACCTGGCTGGGATTTTAACTGGGGACCCAGCGCTGCAAGGCGAGAACGCTAAGCACTACTCCACCATGCTAGAGCTTTATGATCATAGCTAACTTTTTAAAAGAAAATATATGTATTTTTTTAAATGGCATGATCCACAGTTGTGATTTTTATTGAAAGCCTAATCCAATCAATCTACAGAGTTCTATCACTTCGGAGGCTGTATAAGCAAGTTGAGAACTGCTAACTTATACAGATACTGTAGAAGGAAGTTATTTCCTCCAGCACAGTGAGATCATAGCATGGTGTATCGGTGCACACTCCTCACTGAGACCATACGTGTGTCATAAAGCAATAAAGAAGAAAGGGGATTTCGTGAGCCTCCTATGTTATTGAGTAAAAGTTATTTCACGACAGGAGTCAAATCTGTGTTATTACTTGTGTTATAGGTGAAAGCTAGGTGTAGGGTTAGGAACGGTTACATATTATTAATGCTATGTGTATTTACGGCACTGATGTTTTCTGCTGAGCTTAAGCTTGTGGACAGATAGCCTTAAAGTGGAACTGAAAAGGTCAGAAAAAAAAAAAAGAGTTTCACTTATCTGGGGCATCTGCCAGTCCTCCCGTGCCCACGCCGTGACATACCGATCCTCCGTTCCCCCGCCGCGACACACTTTTCTTCTTGTAGCGGAAGCCTACTTCTAAGTCGACTTCCACTGCGCCCTGGCCCCGTGTATCCTCGTACGCGTTCCCATGGCCAGAAGCATCCTGCGCAGGTGCAGTACGGGAGAAAATCAGAACGAGGATGCGCATGGCCAGGGCCGCGCAGACGGAGTGGATACCCACTGGGCGAAGTGAAAGTGAGCCGTGGCATGGGAACGGAAGATCGTCGGCTGTGAACGGATGGGCATGGATGTCACGTCGGGGGGCACACGTCGGTTGCAGGGGGCTGCCAGAAGCCCCAGGTAAGTAAAACTCTTATTTTTAGATCTTTCAGTTCCGCTTTAACCACTTGACGACCAGTGGCTTTTCCTATGATCTGTGCTGCGTGGGCTCTCCAGCCCGCAGCACAGATCGGGATATAGCCAGGGCGATCAGACTTACCCCCTTTTTTTCCCACTAGGGGGATGTCCTCCTGGGGGGGTCTGATCGCCGCCGGCTTGCTGCGCTTTGCGGGGGGGGGGGCTCTTCAAAGCCCCCCTCCACAGCGTTCTCAGCGCTCCGTCCCTCTCCCTCCCTCTCCCTTCCCCTCTGAGCTGCGCAGGACGGATATCCGTCCTGCGCATTGTAGGATAGGCTTCAGCCTATCATATGCCGGCGATCCCCAGCCAATCAGAGGCCGGGGATCGCCGATCTGCCTTACGGCGCTGCTGCGCAGCAGCGCCGTATGACGTAAACAGCGGGGATTTCTTCCCCGCGTGTTTACATTTTGCCGGCGAGCCGCGATCGGCGGCTCTCCGGCTGTTCACGGAGACACCCTCCGTGAACTGACATGGAAAGGCCGCTCGTTCGAGCGGCCATTTCCATGGTAACCCGCAGACGACCAGTTTACGCCAATCGGCGTTAGCTGGTCGTCAAGAGGTTAAGTTGTCCTGCAAAATGTCTTGATAAACTTTGGAATTCATTTTTCCTTCGATGATAGCAATCTGTCCAGGCCCTGACGCAGCAAAGAAGCCCCAAACCATGATGCCCTCACCACCATACTTCACAGTTGAGATGAGGCTTTGATGTTTGTGTGCTGTGCCTCTTTTTCTCCACACATAGGGGTTGATTCACAAAGGTTACTTATTTTTCACCTTAACTGTAAGGAGTGCTAATGCATGAGATTAACAAATAAGGAGAAATAATTCATGAGATAAATAGATAAGGAGAGCTAGACCATGAGTTATGTCAAATAAGGAGAGCTAAACCATGAGTTATGTCAAATAACGAGAGCTTAACCATGATTTAAGTTAGATAAGGAGAGCTAGACCATGAGTTAAGTCATTTAAGAAGAGATAAATTGTGAGTTAATAAATAAGGTGAGATAATTTAACAGAAAAGCTTTGTGAATCAGGTCCATAGTGTTGTGTGTTTCTTCAACTCAATTTTGGTTTCATCTGTACACAGAAAATTGTTCCAGTACTGCTGTGAAACCTCCAGGTGCTCTTTTGCAAACTTTAAACGTGCAGCAATGTTTTTTATTTTTGGACAGCAGTGGCTTCCTCTGTGGTATCCTCCCATGGGCGCCACAGAATATGTTGGCGCTTTATAAATCAATAATAATAATAATAACAACTCCATTCTTGTTTAGTGTATCGTAGATTCGCTAACATGGATGTTAGCATATGCCAGAGACTTTTGTAAGGCATTTATTGGGATCACCCGTAGTTCTATTACCTCTCCCACTCGTGTTGTTGTTGTTTTGTAAATCTTTAGCTGACACTCTAGGATTCTTCTTCACCTCATTGAGCATTGAGCAGTGCAGACACTGTGCTCTTGCAGTCATCTTTACAGGACGACCACTCTTAAGCTAAGTACTCACGGGGGGACAATTGTAGCTGTCGCTGCACACGGGAGCGTGTGCGCGACAGTTCGGAGACAGTTCGGCGACAGCTCGTCGCCAAGTCCCTCTGCATACACACGGCAGCAGAGGGATTAGCGATGCGGCGGAAGCTGTCGCCGAGGTTCCTCCCCCCCGCCGGATGCTCCGTGTACTGTGTGTGGGTAGCTGTCGCTAGCCCGCATACACATGCGGGGCTAGCGACAGTTCCGGCGATGTTGCGGCGACGGCTGTAGCCGGCGATTGAACATGTCAATCGCCTGGCGACAGCTCCGACGGGCGATGGTTCGGGGCGCGCGCGTCATACACACGGACGAACCGTCGCCGCAACACGCGCGTGCCACGTGGTTGCGGCGACGGCCGTACCCCATGTGTATGAGCCTTTAGGGAGAGTAGCAGCAGAGCTGAACTTTCTCCATTTATAGACAATTTGTCTTACCATGGACTGATGAACGGCAAGGCTTTTGGAGATACTTTTATAACCCTTTCCAGGGTTATATCAGAGCGCTCCTGATCAGAGCGAGTGCAGTGATTGGCTAGTATAGCAGAGCCTTGTCCCGCCCTCAAGACCATCGGCCCCCCACCTGATTGGCCAGCGGGAGTCTGAATGGAACATATAGTAGGAACAACGAGTGCTAGTGCGATGACCGGCGGGGGTCAGTGTGTTAGGACGGTGCAGCGGCCATGATTGACAGCGTCCCCACGTTATTAGATGGCGGGGCATCTGCAAAGGAATATATAAAGATACAGGGCAAGCAGAAGAGTAAAGTGATGCGGTGGACGGCAGGGGTTAGCGCGCCTGGCCACTGCAGCGGCCATAACTTACCGCGTCCCCACCGGACGGGGGGCAACTGAAAGGGATCATATATGGTGGAAGAGTAAGTAATGCGCTAGTGTGGTGGACGCAGGGGTCAGCGTGTCTGACCACTGTGTATGTGTGGGTTCCTGGTACTGGTCTCAATTGTTACATTTGGACCATAAGACGCAGCTACTCCCCAATCCCCCCCTCCACACACACACACACTTTTGGGGGAATAAAAGTGCGTCTTATGGTCCGAAAAATAATATGGTAATTATTTGTGTGGTTTTAGTTTAACGCAGACTGTGATTGTCTATTGTGACTTAGATGAAGATCAGTTAACATTTTATGACCAATTTGTGCAGAAATCCACGAAGAGCGGTGTGTGATGGAGTGGCTTCTGGCCTGCAGGGCAGCAGCAAGAACAATGCGATTGAGTGTTGGTAACTGCTACAGATTCGATATGCCGGATCTTTCATTATCGTTTGCGCCGCTGTACCCACACTGGCCTTATTCTCGGCTATGGTGGCTGTTATCGTCTGCCACACCCAATTTTAAAGGGTACTAGAAGTAAATTTAAAACCTACTGGTACCGCAGTAGTGAGAAATCTCTGGTTAGCACTCTTGCCTTGCAGCACAAGGTCCTCGGTTCAAATCCCAGCCATGGCACTATCTGAACGGAGTTTGTATGTTCTACCCGTATCTGTGAGAGTTTTCTTCAGGCACTCTAGTTTCCTCCCATATCCCAAAACATACAGCTAAGTTAATTGACTTAGCACTAAAAATTGGCCCTAGACTACTATACATACACTACATGATACATGCATAGACATATGACTATAGTAGGGACTAGATTGTGAGCCTCTGTGAGGGACAGTAAACTGACAAGACTGTACACTCTGTACAGCGCTGCGGAAGAGGTCGGTGCTGCTACCTTAAGCCACTTCCCTTTGTCCTAAGACCAAATTGCACTCCTACTAGGTATCCTAAAACACACTGCCTTTATATATTTTATCGTATACTACCAGGGGTCTAGTCCTGGGAAAAGAAGTGAGTGGACTTACTTGGAGAACCCCTGCACCGCGCCAAAATGGGCGTGTCCAAGCACACCATGGGCGTGGTCATGGGTGGGGCCGAATATACATGACCTTAGCTGTGATGTAAAAGGTCTACCGAGGAAGTTTGAGCTCTGCCGTAGTGTATCCCCCAAAAATAGATGTAATCTGACAGCATTTCACCAAAAAGACACATTGGGCTCGATTCACAAAGCGGTGCTAACCCAGTTAGCATGCCTAAAAGACTTTAGGCATGATAACCATTGCACCATGCTGGTGAAAAGCCAGTTTAGGCGTGATAAGTTTAGGTGTGATAAGTTTAGGTGTGATAAGTTTAGGCATGCTAAGTTTAGATAAGTTTAGATCGCTTGCAAAGTCCCGCACGCAAAGCAGCGCCATTAAACTTTATACAAAGTGCACCAGTCTTTGCTAGCGTAAAACTTTTGATCAGCTGTGCACTGCGGTGCTAACGCAGTTGGCGCTTAAACTTAGCATGCCTAAACTTATCACACCTAAACTTATCATGCCTAAACTTATCACACCTAAACTTATCACACCTAAACTTATCATGCCTAAACTGAGTTTAGGCATGATAAAGGGCTTTTCACCAGCGTGCTAACTGTTAGCACCGCTTTGTGAATCAGGCCCATAATCTGGTAGAAGTTCCTCCAAAATACAGATAATATGGAAGTGGTTCCCCAAAATAGACAATGTGGCAGCAGCAGCAGTTCCACCAACATACACATAATTTGGAAGCAGTTCCCCAAAATACGCAAAACCTGGCAGCGGATCACCCAAAATACACGTAACACCCAAAGGACATATAATCTGGCAGTAGTGGTCCCCCAAACATACACAATCTGGAAGCAGTTCCCCAAAATACACGTAATCTGGCAGCAGCCGTTCCCCTAACATACACATAATCTGGCAGCTGTTCCCCAAAATACATAACAGCGGTTCCACAAAAATGCAGATAATCTGACAGCAGTTCCCCCAAAATAGGTACCCCCAGGTAGCCAGGTCTATAGGTGTCCCCAGTATAAGTAGCCATGAATATAGTAGTCCCCAGCATATGTAGCCAGAGGTGTAGTTGCCTAGTATATGTAGCCAGGGGTATATGTGCCCAGTATATATAGCCAGGGGTGTATGTGCCCAGTATATATAGCCAGGGGTATATGTGCCCAGTATATGTAGCTAGAGGTATATGTGCCCAGTATATGTAGCCAGGGGTATATGTGCCCAGTATATATAGCCAGGGGTATATGAGCCCAGTATATATAGCCAGGGGTATATGTGCCCAGTATATATAGGCAGGGGTATATGTGCCCAGTATATATAGCCAGTGGGATATGTGCCCAGTATATATAGCCAGTGGGATATGTGCCCAGTATATATAGGCAGAGGTATATGTGCCCAGTATATGTAGCCAGTGGGATATGTGCCCAGTATATGTAGCCAGTGGGATATGTGCCCAGTATATGTAGCCAGTGGGATATGTGCCCAGTATATGTAGGCAGGGGTATATGTCCCCAGTATATGTAGGCAGGGGTATATGTCCCCAGTATATGTAGTCAGGGGTATATGTGCCCAGTATATGTAGTCAGGGGTATATGTGCCCAGTATATGTAGGCAGGGGTATATGTGCCCAGTATATATAGCCAGGGGTATATGTGCCCAGTATATATAGCCAGGGGTATATGTGCCCAGTATATGTAGCTAGAGGTATATGTGCCCAGTATATGTAGCCAGGGGTATATGTGCCCAGTATATATAGCCAGGGGTATATGTGCCCAGTATATAAAGCCAGGGGCATATGTGCACAGTATATATAGGCAGGGGTATATGTGCCCAGTATATATAGCCAGTGGGATATGTGCCCAGTATATATAGCCAGTGGGATATGTGCCCAGTATATATAGGCAGAGGTATATGTGCCCAGTATATGTAGCCAGTGGGATATGTCCCCAGTATATGTAGTCAGGGGTATATGTGCCCAGTATATATAGCCAGGGGTATATGTGCCCAGTATATATAGGCAGGGGTATATGTGCCCAGTATATATAGCCAGTGGGATATGTGCCCAGTATATATAGCCAGTGGGATATGTGCCCAGTATATATAGGCAGAGGTATATGTGCCCAGTATATGTAGCCAGTGGGATATGTGCCCAGTATATGTAGCCAGTGGGATATGTGCCCAGTATATGTAGGCATGGAGTATATGTCCCCAGTATATGTAGGCAGGGGTATATGTCCCAGTATATGTAGGCAGGGGTATATGTCCCAGTATATGTAGGCAGGGGTATATGTGCCCAGTATATATAGCCAGTGGGATATGTGCCCAGTATATATAAGCAGAGGTATATGTGCCCAGTATATGTAGCCAGTGGGATATGTCCCCAGTATATGTAGGCAGGGGTATATGTCCCCAGTATATGTAGGCAGGGGTATATGTGCCCAGTATATGTAGTCAGGGGTATATGTGCCCAGTATATGTAGCCAGAGGTATATGTGCCCAGTATATGTAGGCAGGGGGTATATGTGCTCAGTATATGTAGCCAGGGGTATATGTGCCCAGTATATGTAGGCAGGGGTATATGTGCCCAGTATATGTAGGCAGGGGTATATGTGCCCAGTATATGTAGCCAGAGGTATATGTGCCCAGTATATGTAGGCAGGGGTATATGTGCCCAGTATATGTAGCCAGGGGTATATGTGCCCAGTATATGTAGCCAGGGGTATATGTGCCCAGTATATGTAGCCAGGGGTATATGTAGCCAGGGGTATATGTGCCCAGTATATGTAGTCAGGGGTATAGTAGTCCCCAGTATATGTAGCCAGGGGTATATGTGCTCAGTATATGTAGTCGGAGGTATAGTAGTCCCCAGTATATGTAGCCAGGGGTATATGTGCCCAGTATATGTAGTCAGAGGTATATGTGCCCAGTATATGTAGGCAGGGGTATATGTGCCCAGGTAGCCAGGTGTGCCCCCAGTAGGAGGGGAGCAGCTCAGAGAAGGAGAGCTATGGGGACAGCGGGGATGGGCGGGCATCTCCCCCCCCCCATCCCTCACCTTCGTGCTCCCCTTCCTGCCTCTCCCCTCCGGTGTTTTGAAATGTCGGGCCGGCGGCTAAAGTGGGCGGAGACTTACCGCGTTCCAGCCGCAAGGGACGCACCGCTCTGTGTGCGGCTAGTCTGGTCTTCTTGCCGCACACAGAGCGGAGCGTCCCTTGCGGCCGGAAGAAGGCAGAAAGTCTCCGCCCACTTTAGCCGCCGGGCCCGACATTTCAAAACACCGGAGGGGAGAGGCAGGAAGGGGAGCACGAAGGTGAGGGATGGGGGGGGGGGGGGGAGATGTCCGCCCATCCCCGCTGTCCCCATAGCTCTCCTTCTCTGCGCTGCTCCCCTCCACACAAGCCAGGGTGAACGGCGTCCACGCTAAAGAAAAAGTGGGTGGACACCATTCACCCGCGTCCACGCAGGACTCGACCCCTGTATATTACCCCTCCTCTTGTTTTCCCCCATTCCCTTTAGATTGTAAGCTCGCAAGGGCAGAGCTCTCTCCCCCTTTTGTGTCTCTGAAAGCATTATACATTTTATTCATCATATTACTTTTATCACTGTCATTACCACTTCTGTATTTTGTATTCTGTATGCTGTATCATTTTTTTGTATTTTGTCACTAATTATGTATCTTGTATATTAGTGTACACCATTGTCTGTATTATGTACCCCATGTTTATTTCTTACTTTGTACAGCGCCACGGAATAGGTTGGCGCTTTATAAATCAATAATAATAATAATAATAAATAAATTTTAAATAATAATGTATCTATTTAATTGAAATGAGTTGGAAATGTTTAATCTGGCTGTAAGTGTACTATGGACGAGGGAATCTGGACTGGCATGCACAAGTAAGGACTGGGCATGCCCAGTATAATGAAGCACTCATGCATGGTGGGAAAAGAGCAGTACACGAGCAGCTTCAATTCTACTGAGCATGTGTGGACCTAACTAGCACATGCCTGATCTGGATGCACTCCATCACGCCAGGAACGTGGCCAGAAGATGATGAGGGACTCTAGGAGTATGTGGGAAGCCTATTGTCATCTAGAGCAGGGGTGTCAAACTCAAATACAAAGTAGGCCGAAATTGAACACCGGGACCCAATCCCAGGCTATCTTCAATGTCTATTGGCCACCTTCCTCCCTTATAAAGTTCCCTGGTGTCTAATGGCTCCCCTCAAACCACTATACAGTTCCCTGGTGTCTAGTGGTTCTCCTCCTTCCCCTATACAGTTTCCTGGTGTCTAGTGGCCCCCACCCACCCCTATATAGTTTCCTAGCATTTAGAGCTTTCCCCCTTCCTTCCCCATATGGCTTCTCTGTTGTTCTAGGGGTTCACCTGCAATATAGCTTCCTTGGTGGTCTAGAGTGGGCCAAACATAATGCACTTGGTAAACAACTTGGAGGCCAAATTGAATGGCTCTGAGGGCCAGATTCGGCTTGCGGCCAGAGTTTGACATGTATGATCTAGAGGCTTCTAACTACTGGGATGTGTACATTTCCCCCCTTCCATACTTCAGGTGTACTTTAAATTATTTTTTAAAAGTTTTTGTCATAATTTTAACATGAAAAGGTGTAAAACTACATAGTTATGCAAATATCTTTGTGTCTTTCTATATGCTGTGCTCACCTATGCTCTGTTTCCCCATCAATTGGATGCAGAATAATCTCACAAATCCCATGATGGCAGTCTTTACCCACAAGGCCATGTGGGTGGACACGGAAAGGTTCGTCCTTCCACACAAGACAGACACTGACATGAACCTCCTGGATTCCCTCGCAGTTCTCCAGCTAAAGCAAGAACACAGTAAAGGTGCCAGGTGTGACAAGGGCGGGAAGAAGCATGGGAATCTTAGGTACTTTCCAAGAAAGGTCAATGCCTACAGATGTTGTCAATCACAATCTTTACAAATGAAGGGCTGTAACCAAAAGTATAATACTGACAAAACTGAAAACAAATTTGTCATTAGTGACCCGCAACCTAACGCCTATTTATTACATAACTGCCTCCAGGGACCTTACCAGATAGTAGCCAGTTCTTTAGCTGTTCACATACGCAAGTTTTAGCATATCCTGGCAGGTTGTCAAACAGAGTGAAAGGCATATAATGTCATCTGAAACACAGCTGGTCTAACCGCAGATCACTGGTGGTACCCCTGGCTGATCTGTCCTCTGGGAATTGTAATGACATCTGTTGAGTTTCTAGTAAATAAGCAGATAAATGTGATCTCTACATCAGCCCAAGGTAGACTCCCAGTAATCTGCAGGTGGCTGAGATTGGCTTCTGACAATTAAACCAGTGACACCACAAAGACCCTGTGCAATATATCTCTATAAGTGGACCTGAACTCTTGCACAGGACACACAAAGTGTTTCCGTCTAACGTTTTTGGAGAGAAGAGCCTGTCTAATTCCTTCTTATCTGTAATCACAAGGGAAATTTGATCTCTCAGCTGTGTCAGGACAGACATTCGGCAGTCCTCGGCAGACACAGCTAATATGTAAGCAAAGGCTTTTAACCCTTTGTCTGCTTCCATGACAGCAGGAAGTAGACTCAATGGAGATTAATTGCAGGAGTTTTGTAAGCTGTAAAAAAGAAATGTTTTTATTTAAAGAGACTATGGGGCTGGAGGAAGCCCGGTTAAGTATCAAAACTTTTAATTACACTCACCTAAAGGATTATTAGGAACACCATACTAATACGGTGTTTGACCCCCTTTCGCCTTCAGAACTGCCTTAATTCTACGTGGCATTGATTCAACAAGGTGCTGAAAGCATTCTTTAGAAATGTTGGCCCATATTGATAGGATAGCATCTTGCAGTTAATGGAGATTTGTGGGATGCACATCCAGGGCATGAAGCTCCCATTCCATCACATCCCAAAGATGCTCTATTGGGTTGAGATCTGGTGACTGTGGGGGCCATTTTAGTACAGTGAACTCATTGTCATGTTCAAGAAATCAATTTGAAATGATTCGAGCTTTGTGACATGGTGCATTATCCTGCTGGGAGTAGCCATTAGAGGATGGGTACATGGTGGTCATGAAGGGATGGACATGGTCAGAAACAATGCTCATGTAGCCTGTGGCATTTAAATCAAGCCCAATTGGCACTAAAGGGCCTAAAGTGTGCCAAGAAAACATCCCCCACACCATTACACCACCACCACCAGCCTGCACAGTGGTAACAAGGCATAATGGATCCATGTTCCCATTCTGTTTACGCCAAATTCTGCCTCTATCGAGACTCATCAGACCAGGCAACATTTTTCCAGTCTTCAACTGTCCAATTTTGGTGAGCTTGTGCAAATTGTAGCCTCTTTTTCCTGTTTGTAGTGAAAATGAGTGGTATCCGGTGGGGTCTTCTGCTGTTGTATCCCATCCGCCTCAAGGTTGTGCATGTTGTGGCTTCACAAATGCTTTGCTGCATACCTCGGTTGTAACAAGTGGTTATTTCAGTCAATGTTGCTCTTCTATCAGCTTGAATCAGTCTGCCCATTCTCCTCTGACCTCTAGCATCAACAAGGAATTTTCGCCCACAGGACCGCCGCATACTGAATGTCTTTTCCTTTTCACACCATTCTTAGTAAACCCTAGAAATGGTTGTGCGTGAAAATCCCAGTAACTGAGCAGTTTGTGAAATACCCAGATCAGCCCGCCTGGCACCAACAACCATGCCACGCTCAAAATTGCGTACATCACCTTTCCTTCCCATTCTGACATTCAGTTTGGAGTTCAGGAGATTGTCTTGACCAGGACCACACCCCTAAATGCAATGAAGCAACTGCCATGTGATTGGTTGATTAGATAACTGCATCAATGAGAAATTGAACAGGTGTTCCTAATAATCCTTTAGGTGAGTGTATGTCATCTCTGGTTTACTTTAAGCCTAACTGGACGTGTAGTAGTTGTGGCAGGTGCACCACCAGTTTGTTACTAAATGAGGCACATGTGGTATCATTTTAACCAGGATGAGTTGTAGACTACTTGTTGCGTTTTAAAGCTTGGACCCACATCACATAAGAAATAGTTAGGGACAAACTCAATCCAATATAAAAATTAATTTTCAAAATTATGATCAAACATGGGAAAGTATTAGTAAACTACACAAGACATATGTGGTAACATTTTAACCATGATAACAGTAGAATAGATTTTAGGGTGTTTTAAGGTTAAGGGCTATATCTTGTGTATTCTTTTTAATAACAAACTGAATCAAAAACAATACAAATTTTTGTATATTCTGTACCAAAACCAAGACTTGTAAAATGAAAACAAGGGGACAGAATATAAGAGAAAATAACTATATAGTTACCCTAAGAACTTGACATTTTTTAAATATGTATGCCATGAGGGTATATTAATGTTATTTTAGCAAATAAGGACTTGTAATCATTGATCGTGTACAATGAGAAAGCAAAAAGAGACCTTTATTTCCAAAGACAATATTGTCACCATACAATGGGCTTGATTCACAAAGCGGTGCAAAGTGTTTGCACGCCTGTGAAAAGCCCTTTATCACGAGTTTAGGCGTGATAAGAAGAAAGTCGCGCGATCTCCCGCGCGCAAAGTTTTGCGCGCGTAGCGCACCGCGCTGCGCGCGCAGTGTACCATGCTTCGCGCGCAGCGTCCATTGAGCCCTATGGGACTTTGCGTGCGCTACGCGCGCAAAACTTTGCGCGCGGAAGCTTCGCGCGAAGAGCAGCACAAATCGGTGATAACTCAACTTTGCACAGCTTATCACGCCTAAAGTCTTTTAGGCGTGATAACTGAGTTATCACCGCTTTGTGAATCAGGGCCATTGTGCTAAAAACATAATCTAAACATTGTAATCACCAGGATGGATAAGCAAATACAATTTGTGGGTTTAACTTATAGTTAGTACTGTTTATTGTAAAGCTCATCTAATTCCCGCTTATTTGTGACTAATTACAAGTGTAATTTGATCTCTCAGCTATGGCAGCTCAGGAATCTCGGCAGAGATGAAAACAGGAAGTAGACACACTGCAGATTTATTGCAGGATTTGTATCAGCTGTAAAAAAGAAATGCTTTTATTTAAAGGGAAAATAAACTTATGAGAAAATGATTTGCAGTATTGGACTGGGAGGTGGTAAAGCTGAGGAAATCCACTTGCTGGCCAAGCAGCAGTAATCAGCTGTTGCTGCTCACAGTGAAGACTTGCTGCAGGTTTCTATTGGGAGTGATAACATAGGGTTTCTGCTGCTTGGCCAACAGGTGGATTTCCTCAGTTTTTCAACCTTCCAGTCTGACAGTGATGATTTGAATGTGTATTACTGATAAGAAATTGAACATTAGTAGCACAAATATGAGTATCATATTGTTTCCAGTACAGGAAGAGTTAAGAAAGTTCAGTCGTCATCTATGCAAAAGAACTTCTCTGAGCTCTACGCCCCACTTGGGTCGACTACAGTGCAGTTTTCTGAAGCAATAATCTCAACCTGACTCTCATTGCTTCTTGTTTTGTTTAAAGGAGAACTGTAGTGAGAGGTATATGGAGGCTGCCATATTTTTTTCCTTTTAAGCAATACCAGTTGCCTGGCTATTCAGCTAATCCTCTGCCTCTAATACTTTCAGCCATAGGCCCTGAACAAGCATGCAGCAGATCAGGTGTTTCTGACAAATTTAGACAGATATGACAAGATTAGCTGCATGCTTGTTTCTGGTGTGATTCAGACACTTCTTTAGGCAAATAGACCATCAGGGCTGCCAGGCAACTGGTATTGCCTAAAAGGAAATAAATATGGCAGCCTCCATATCCCTCTCACTACAGTTCTCCTTTAAGGTTTTACTGCCAGGGAGTTCAAAGGGTCATTAGCTCTACTCTGCTTCATCATTTAAAATACAGAGTGTAGTTTGTAACCAGCAAAGATTAGAGAATGATGCAATGTTCTATAAAAACAGCTATATAACTGAAAATAAAAATGAGACTCTTTTCTTGGCTACTAATGTTCTATGAATTATCCGTACTACACATATAATTCATTATAGCATACTTTTGTTCGCTTCAGAGGAAGAGAGGAAGTTTTGAATTTAGGTCCGCTTTAACATGGTCTGCTGCTAGACCCCAACTCTTTGGATGGTGGGTGATCCGTTATTCTTTCTTTCTGTCTGTCTGTAGGAAGAGCAATTCAGGTAATCTCGCCATACACTTTCTTCCCATATCTGCAAGGCACTACAGGATATTGCTCCACCAGAAGCAAGAAGTTGATAGGCTTTCTATCAGTACAGCTTCTGTATATAAATGAAATGTGATTTTATATGAAGTCTACTTCATTATGGCAGCCAGGGGTAGAGGCCCACACCGGGTCGGGTACCCGCGGGTTACCCGAAATGCGGGTCGGGATCGGGTACCCGTTTTGATTTAAATCGGATTGCCGGTCGGGTGCGAGTATCGGCTCTGCGGGTCAGGTGCGGGTGCCAGATTCACCAGAAAGTGGGTTGCGGGTCGGGTGTGGGCGGCGGGTCTGAAAAATTAGACCCGCACAGGCCTCTAGCCAGGACCACCACTTAGAACCCACACAGGCCTCTAGCCAGGACCACCACTTAGAACCCGCACAGGCCTCTAGCCAGGACCACCACTTAGAACCCGCACAGGCCTCTAGCCAGGACCACCACTTAGAGCCCGCACAGGCCTCTAGCCAGGACCACCACTTAGAACCCGCACAGGCCTCTAGCCAGGCCCACCACTTAGAACCCGCACAGGCCTCTAGCCAGGACCACCACTTATACTAGGTTTTTATACATGCAACAAATACTGGGCCATGCATTGTGGTGTTATGTTAAAGGGATTCCGAGCAGTGCAGAAACCATGGAAAGATGCGTATCATTTTAAAGCTCTCTTTCTCCTCTTTTCAATTATATATAAACTGCTGCCCTACGCCTTTTAGTTTTTGCTAGTTTCGCGATTGAAATTGCCGCGGCCGCTTTAGGTGTCGCCAGAAAGAGGCGAAAGAGAGCTTTAAAATGATATCCATCTTTTCATAGTTACATTGTATTACACAGGGCGACTTTTTCCTAAAGTCAGCAGCTCCAGTCTGCTGAATGGAGCTGCTGACACTGGGGAAAGTGTCGTCCTGTGTAATACAAGTAACTATGGAAAGATGGATATCATTTTAAAGCTCTCTTTCTCCTCTTTTTGGCGACACCTAAATCGTCGCACTACGCCTTTTAGTTTTCTCTATTTTCGCGATTGAAATCGTGGCCGCGGCAATTTCAATCGCGAAAATAGCAAAAACTAAAAGGCGTAGGGCGGTTTATATATCATTGGAAAGAGGAGAAAGAGAGCTTAAAAATGATATGCATCTTTCCATAGTTTCTGCACTGCTCAGAGTCCCTTTAAAGCCCATCGGGACCTAGCAACATGGAGGCTGTCAGCTACAAGCAAGCTACCAAATTTTCTTAAAGGACATCCGAGGTGAAAATAAAGTGATGAGATAAATAGTTGTATCTATTCTCCTTCTCCTAAAAATTACTTTTTTTTTTTAGATATCTCACAGATTTATTTTGTATTTTAATCTAGTTTTTACATTTTACGGTTTCATTGTCTCTGCTCAATGGCACCTTCATTTCAGTATGCCAAAGCTTAAAGCTATGAACTAATAAACCTTTTTATCTCCTTCCTGCTCGCAGAAGCCATTTACCGACAGGAAAGTGTGTTCTGGCTGAAATTACTTATTGAGGTTGCATTCACAGTGCCACGTTGCGGAGCCGCATTATAAAGTGTTATAACGCAGCTCACCGCACTGTAATGATAATCCTATGGGCCGTTCACAGTGCGTAGTTATCATTGCATTGAAAATGTTGCGTTGTGGTAACTTACTGCTTACAGTGCGTTACCTCTAAATGCAGACGTGTTACGACTTTAACGTCGCATTAAAATGCAACGTCCCACTGTGAATATGCCCTGAGGGTTATGCTATAGTCCGACCCAGTCCTGACCTGGACAGAAACTGTCACTTGCATACCTGATGTTTAACTTTTTCAGGCAGAAAAGGAAGAAAATGAACACGGCATAGTTATTTGTGTGCTTGGCACTGTACATACACGTCTATCTCATCATGTCACATATCACCTCGGTTGTCCTTTAAGCAACATAGAAGGAGACTGCTAACATGCTGGTGAGCCGTGGATCAAGATGGCGGTCTCGGAGAGGAACCCCAGAGACTTCTGTCAACATTAAGAAGAAACAAAACATTATAAGAGTGTGTTATATTGACTCACTTGACACATAAGAAAATGAGAAAGGATCTTGGGAAGATTGCTGTTCACATTAGTGGAGGTGCCCTTCAGATTGCTTTGTTACTGGTGCTATTGGATAGCACCATACACCCCTAATTTATTACATGGCTCCCATTAGGACAGTGGGTATGCAGGGGAAAAGTCCAAAGACCTCCTGATCTCACAAACAATGAAGAACTGTAGGAGGCGCCCAAAAGTATTCTAATCTCAAAATTATAAAGTACAGGAGTAGATCGATCTTACCTCCATAAAAGAACAAACCACAGGGGTAGATAAACGTTTTAATGATGCACAATAAGACACCGCGTTTCATGGGTACTGGCCCGCTTCTTCAGGTCAATAACAAGTGCCTACGTTTGCAGCAGTCACGGGTGTGGGCTCCTCTTTAAAATAAAATGAAGTTCATTTCTCCCAGATTAAGATGCACTATACATTACCTTTCTCCTATGCTGCAGTCACTTGAATTCTGAAAGGTGTTGGACTGGTCCATCTCTTCTTAGGGGATTCTCAAGGATTTCTTTATTTTCAAAGGCACTTAATGAATGACAGTTGCTCAGTCCAGCTGCCAGAATGGTGTGTAAATAACTAGGGATGCCAGAAAACATATTTGTATATAACCTTTCCTGAGTGCTTTTGTAAAGAATAAATTAAATACTGAGAATCCCCCATGTGTAGATAGACTAGTTCAAAACCTGTCAGATCTGTACGATTTTTACTGCCCACTGTAACAGACAGGAACATAGGAGAAAAGTAATTTGTAATGCATTTTAATTTGAGAGAAATGTAATTTGTATAGGTATGTGTTTTCGTTTTTTTGTGACAGTTGACCTTTTTTAATATCACATAAGAAACTCTGGTTAAGTTCAAAATTTGAGTTGATTTCTATGTTTGCTGAGATTGCTAGATGCTTTTTGTTCTGTGTCAGCTGTCATCAGTAAAGTCAAAGGTGATGGAGTAATTTGGCAAGTGCTTACCGCTATAGCAGGCAGGGTCTTGGTGTGATCAGTGGTGCCTTCCCCCAGAATGCTGCCCGCCGACCTCCCTTCACACTGATATCGGAACCGCATGCCCCGTTGCTTTGGCTGTTCTGTGATGACCAGTGTGGGTGGTGCATTGACCTGGCATGGTTCCCAGACTGAGAGGACTGGTTCCGCTGGCTGCGAGTTGACAATAACTGTATCTATAAGATTACTATACCCCCGGGGAGGAAAATCCGAGGAGATATGTACAGGCAGCAAATCATTCTGTGGTCCTGGATTGTCAGAGTTGATTAACTCCATAACATCATCCATATCATCTGCTGGAAAACAAAAAGGATAAAAAGACACCATGAAAATAATAAAGAACTAACCAAGTCTGGGGAGAGAAGTGATTAAAGTGGTCTGACAGTCAGCATTTCTTCTTTGCTCTAAAAATATTATTTACAGCCTTAGGGCTCGTTCACGTCATGACACGCTTCCGTGCGCATTTGGAAGTGCGTATGATGTGCAACACGCAAGAAAGGCAGAAGGGCATAGACAGTCCTTCTGCCGTTCACATCATAGGTGCTGCGCAGCAGTACGATGCGCTGTGATGTACTTGCGTACTGCTGCATGTGTTCTGTCCACAAATGCAGTGCTGACCCATTTACTGTTACATAGTTATTTTGGTTGAAAAAAGACATACGTCCATCGAGTTCAACCAGAGAACAAAGTTCAACTTCAGCCTGCTCCCTCACATATCCCTGTTGATCCAGAGGAAGGCGAAAAACCCTTACAAGGCATGGTCTAATTAGCCCCAAAAAGGAAAAAACTTCCTTCCCGACTCCAGATGGCAATCAGATAAAATCCCTGGATCAACACACTGGGCATTACCTAGTAATTGTAGCCATGGATGTCTTTCAACGCAAAGGAAAGCATCTAAGCCCCCTTTAATATAGAGTTTGCCATAACGACTTCCTGTGGCAATGCATTCCACATCTTAATCACTCTTACTGTAAAGAACCCTCTCCTAAATAAATGCCTAAAACGTTTTTCCTCCATGCGCAGATCATGTCCTCTAGTCCTTTAAGAAGGCCTAGGGACAAAAAGCTCATCTGCCAAGCTATTTATCTGCCAAGCCCTCTGATGTATTTATACATGTTAATTAGATCCCCTCTAAGGCATCTTTTCTCTAGACTAAATAAACCCAGTTTATCTAACCTTTCTTGGTAAGTGAGACATTCCATCCCACGTAATGAATAAGATCAGCAGTGCAGCGCATAGCGGCGCAGATGGCGTACGAACATACGCGTTGGGTTCTGATCGCACAGCCATCTGCGCGTCACGATGAGGACGACCCCTTAAACCTTAAAAAAAAAAAATTGTAGCAGAACAGCATTTAGTTAAACACAGCACAGCACTAAGAAATACAGTAGAATCTCTTTATAGTAAACGCTCAAATAGTAAACCTCCGCTTTATTACACCCATCTCCCTGTATCATGGGGTGTGATGAGGGCTGCTGTACATGTGGGGGCAGCCGCGAGTACAATTGGACATTTCATGGTTTATAATGAAGTGTCTTCCTTGATGGTTGTATTTTTGCGCTATATGTTATATCTATGTCTTGTATATGGTTTTATATGATGACGGCACTGGACATTGTCGGCCGCACAAATTTCTTTGCTGTCCAAACAATAAGATGTGGAAATGTTTGTTATATTTTCTTTGTTATGTGGAAACTTTATTAAAATAAAGAATCTGTAAAAAATAATAATAATGTTACTTGTCTTCAGGGCTGTGGAGTCGGTCCAAAAATCCACAGACTCCGACTCCTCAGTTTAGGATTCCACCGACTCCGACTCCACGACTCCGACTCCTCTAATTTGAATATTACAATTTTGTTGATTAAAAGTATGTAAGATGAAATTCGTCTCTTAACTGCCAACGCTTAGGAATTTTACAAGACAACTGAAGTGAGAAGGATATGTAGACTACTATATTTATTCCCTTTAGACTAAAACTAGTCCTTGGTAAGAGTACTTGTAAAAGGTACAAACCGGAACAAAGAACATCTATCAGGCCCTAGGCAATGTAAGTGTGGGTACATGTAAGAATGATGTGCAGGTACTCTGCAGGGGAATGAGAAGATTGTAAACAGACAACACCTCTGTGTTCAATGTGCACAGCATTCTCAGTGGATTCCCTGCAGCTCTGTGGGGAGTGCATATGTAGAGTATAGTACTACTGTGTAACAAAGTAAACCTGAGACAGATGAAATTAAAGTTTTATACATACCTGGGGCTTCCTCCAGCCGCCTTCAGGATAATCAGTCCCTCGTTGTCCTCCACCACCTGGATCTTCTGCTATGAGTCCAGGTACTTGAGTCAGTCAGGCGTAGTGCGCATGCACACACTCCGCCGCCAGGAGCATACTACACCTGTGCAGCACTATTGCGCAGGTGCAGAATGTTCCTGGCTGTGGGAGCGGCATGCGGCCGGACAGTGCTGACTGGCTGAATTACCAGGACTCATAGCAGAAGATCCGGGTGGTAGAGGACAGCGAGGGACTGATTAGCTTGAAGGGGGCTGAAGGAAGCCCCAGGTATGTATAAAAAAAACTTTACTTTTCATCCGTCTCAGTTACCCTTTAATTTGTAGTCAACAAACCAAATTTTAATAACATATCAAATTATTTGATTTCATCAGCAAAGGGAGTGCATACATTTGCATAAATCAGCATCAATGCAGAATTATTTCCATCTCGTTGAATATCTCTATTAGTGACACAGCTACACATCAGGCTTTATACTTACAGCATAGATGTTATTTAGTATATATAAGAGATTCCTGTGTACACATCATATATACAGTCACAATCAGATGTGTATATCTGACCTTAAAAATACGGGGACTGCTTTATTGAAGCAGCACAAGTAACTAATTTTGATTGGTTTATTTCATTTTTGTGGACTAAGCACAGCTATTACTGTATATATATACTGTATATATACATTATTTTTAATGACTATTATCTGAGAAATAGAACATTTTATCATATTTTCTATTTAAATTAGAGGTATCCAAATTCATTAGGAGTCGGAGTCGGAGTCGGTGCATTTTTTCCCGACTCCGACTCCAGGCACCCAAAATTGCCCGACTCCACGACTCCGACTCCGACTCCACAGCCCTGCTTGTCTTGTCTCTTTGCAAGTTGTCCACATCGATGCTGACATTGTAGCCAACTGTAATGCCTGGTACACACGATGCAATGTTCCATCAGATTGATGATCAAATCGATTATTTCTGACAGGTCAGCTTTCCAAACGTTTTTCTGAGAGATTTTGATAGAACTGACCGGAAAATCAATCGGAAATCAGATTGGACCTGTCGGAAATAATCCATTTGACCGCCAGTCTGACGGAAAATTGCATTGTGTGTACCAGGCATTAGAATCAAAGATCACTGAGAATCATTAAAACAACACAATCAATAGTTCATCAGGGTTTATCCCTGAAAAGAGAAAGATTGAAGCTACGATTTCCTGCCAAACAGGGTGATAGATGTTGTAAGCTGATTTTGTTTACAAGTTCAGTGCAGAAATCCCCTTAATGATGTAACGAGAGGAGCTCTGGGACTGAAAACCAGGGAAAGCACCAGGGACAAAGTCTGCTGGCAGCCGCTATGAAGACGTCAATATCGGGAGCACAAGATGGAAGGTAAACCATTGTCACAAGGTGTGAGAAACGACAATGTGAAACCATAAAATGTGAATTGTGGCACGAGTGCTGGAGAGGTTTGCCATGACTATAGCCGTCACTGGATGGTGACCTAGCTACTATCTTAACACATGTAACAAGTTATTCCATCTGCATTGAGGCTTCTTGCACACCAAGACGTTGTGTTAGGTGTCACGTTAAGGTCGCATAACGTGCACCTAACACAACGTATGGTGCTGCAAAAGCCGACGGTAGAGTGAGCCGCTTTCGGCGGCTCGATTCCTATAATGTCTCCCAGAGTGGCGCTGATTGGCCAGCGGGACCACGTGATGCGGAGCGAGACACTCCGCATCACGTGGTCCCGCCGGCCAATCAGCTGCCGCCAGTGCAGTGAATATTAAGTAGCCATGTGCGCGGCTACTGTAGCTGGCTCTCCCCGCCTCCTCTCCGCCCCCCACTGCGCATGTGCAAACAGTCTAACGCGGCTATAGCCGCTCCAACGCCGTAGCATGCTGCACTTTGCACCGAACGTGCAGCATTACATGTAACGCAACGTGGGCTGTGTGAACAGCCCACTTGTGTTACATTGCTGTGCGTTGGGGGAGCGTTACAGGCGCACTAACGTGCGCCTGTAACGTCTTGGTGTGTAAGCAGCCTAAAGATACACTGCTGTCACTTTGATTGTAACAAAGTTGTTTAGGTAGACTGTTCCCCAGGAAAAAAACATTTTCAAATAAAGCTGCAGACCGAATACAAACAAATCCACGTCTAATATACTACAAACAAGTCCACGTTTACAACAAGCCAGGGCCTGTACAGACCTGAATAGCTAATTAGTTCATTTTACTACCTCTTGTTTACACAAAATCATCTAGGACACACTTAAAGAGACACTGAAGCGAAAAAAAAATATGATATAGTGAATTGGTTGTGTACTATGAATAATTACTAGAAGATTAGCAGCAAAGAAAATATTCTCATACTTTTATTTTCAGGTATATAGTGTTTTTTCTAACATTGCATCATTCTATAATATGTGCAGATTACACAACACTCAGCATTCAAAATGAGTCTTTCAGAGCAGTCTGTGAAGTAATGACCTCTCCTCTGCCAGAGGAAAAGTAAATAGTCCAATAACACTTGAGATAATAAAAGTCAGATAACAGCCCTCTCCACGACTAACTTAGTCTGAGAGCTTAATGGCTTGTTTGCATAGAGATAACAACTGGAGTTTCTCAACTCTTCCTGTACTGGAAACAATTACACTGATGTATCTGATCTTAATGTTTTATTTCTTAACTGTGCTACACATACAAATCATAATATCATCATTTTTTTTTTCGCTTCAGTGTCTCTTTAAGCCTTGTAAACAGTGGCATAGCTAAGGAGCTGTGGGCCCTGATGCTCCCTGCCCCCCCCCCCCCATTTTAAATAGTATAACAACTCACCTATCCCAGCGCACTGCTCCATCTGTCCGTGCCCCCAGTCTTCATCCCCATTGGCTGCATCTTCTCAGAGACTCAGAGCATGTCATTATGTAATAAGAGGCGCCCCTGCGAGGATGAAGACCAGAGTACACAGACTAATGAAGCAGTATGCCAGCAGAGACAGGTGAGTTGCTATGTGGCCAAAAACGGTGCAGGGGCCACGGGGATCACAATAAGGTTTAAAGGGGTGCTCTCTGGAGGGTGGCTCTGGGGCCCAGGAGGGGGTGAATTTGCCATCAGGAGGGGGCCCAGGTCACTTGTGCCCCAGGGCCCCATTGTAGCTTAAACCACACCCTAAATTTTGGCCCTCCTCCACTATGAAAAGCAATAGAACACTCCATTTGCCTGCAGGCTAGGGACGCATCTGTACACTTTTGGCTCCTAACTTCCGCACGAGGGATCGAGTCCCAACCCCTGCAGAGCAACAGTCCTTGTACAGGTGAATAAGGCTTTAGGCCTCCTACAGAGAAAGAACATATAACGGATAATGTATGACTGTTCGCTATTACAGCTCTCAGGCTGAAGTAAAAATAACACAGAGAATCATTTTTCCCTGTTTAGTGCATAATTTGTGAGTCACACCGAAACATACATGAGGCCAGTGGAGCAAGAACAACAGGTGTTCAATTAGCATTTTTTAAAAGGCTTTAAAGATGGAAGACTTCATAGTCACCTTACTTCTGCTTACATGTATGTATTTTCATGTCTTTATATCCTGCATTTCCATTTCCTTTCCTGTGCTTCCATTTCCTGTCCTGCACTTCCATTTCCTGTCCTGCACTTCTTGTCTTTTTAATAAGTGTGGCATGGCAGGACCACAAATATTCAGGAAATACATTGTACTTCTTGAACAAAACTGATATGCTACAGGATGGTACTGAGGGAACTGGTACTTCTATCCCTATCCCATAAGAAGGGAAAAGCAGCAGAGCCCCCTGTTGAGGGGGAAGCCAATCATTGGCCAATCAAAATTGGATGTGTGTACCAGGCTGTACACTGCTACCTTGCCAGTCACTGCCTCAGTGTGAAAGGGACTTTAAAGACAACTGTAGCGAGCGATATATACAGGATGCCAAATTTATTTGCCCTTAAGCAATGCCAGTTACCTGGCAGCTCTATTGATCTATTTGGATGCAGCAGTGTCTGAGTAACACCAGAAACAAGCATGCAACTAATCTTGTCAGACCTGACAGTAAGGGCTGGAACACACAAGAGCGTTTTTTTGAGCATTTTGGCAGCGCTGCGATACGCTAGCGTTTTGCCAAAACGCTCAGCTGATGTTAATGGATGGGGCAACTTCCACAGGAGCGTTTGCGTTTCCCAGAAACGCAAACGCAGGACCTGCAGCATTTTGGGAGCGTTAGCGCTTCAATGTAAAGTATTGAAACGCTAGCAGAAACGCTCAGCAAAACCTAAACTGAGCGGTTTTGCTAGCGTTTTGCGGTTCAGCACACTGTAACAAAATTAAAAATAATTCACAGGACCAATCAGGATAAAAACGCGAAACGCAAAACGCTACACAACCGCTGAGGAAAAAAAATACACTGTTGCAAAACGCGACCGAAAACTCGCATGAATCCGCTTGCAAACTGCTCAGGCAAAACGCTAGCGGTTGCGTTTTGCTTTTGCAGATTTCAGTGGGTTCCAGGCCTAATGTTGGAAACACCTGCTGCATGCTTGTTCAGGGCCTATGGCTAAAAGCATTAGAGGCAGAGGATCAGCAGGACAGCCAGGCAACTGGTATTGCACAAAAGGAAAAAAAACATGGCAGCCTCCCTACAGTTGTCCTTTAAAGTAAGCCTGAAGGGGAAAAAAAAGTTCCACTGGGGGGTATTTACCTTGAGAGGGGAAAGCCTCTGGATCCCAATGAGGCTTCTCCCATCCTCCTTCCAGGACTGGGACCCCCGCACAAGCAGGCACAATAATATTTACCATTGCCTGCATGCACAGGCGCAGTATTGGCTCTCTGTTTGGGCTCAGGCAGAAATAGCCAGGCCCGATGTGTCTGCTCTACGGCACAGACTGCTTGCATCTGCGCAGTAGAGTGGACCGGATCAGGCTTGGCTTTATCTGCTAGAGCTCAAGGGAAACAATAATATTTAAGGGCAAGATACACAGCACAGCATGTGAGACTAGTGTACAATCTACAATGGCTGTATGAGTCATCTTAAGCTTTGTACACAGGCTATTATTATTATTATTATTTATTGTATTTATAAAGCGCCAACATCTTACGCAGCGCTGCACAATAGATAAATGGGTTAACATACAGGTAGAACATACGGAAACTCACAACAAAACAAGATCATGCAAATGATTTGATAACAATACAGTATCATAGGTCAAAATAGAGACTGTTCGAGTCTACAAGAGGGGTGGTTGCGAGTAAGATTGCATAATCAAGCTGGATACGTTAGGGAGGAGGGCCCTGCCGGAGGCTTACAATCTAAAGGGTGGGGTGGAGACAATAGGTGCGTCTTTTGAGAGGGAGTCTAACAGAACATATTATGGTGCTGGTGTAGGGGGGTATGCGAGCGTGAAGAGGTGAGTCTTGAGAGCTTGTTTGAAGGAATTAAAGGTGGGGGCGAGTCTGACGGCTGGTGGGAGAGAGTTCCAGAGAGTAGGGGCGGCCCTGGTGAAGTCCTGCAATCGTGCGTGTGACTGAGTTATGCGTGGTGCGACTAGGCGCAGGTCATTGGAGGATCGGAGGGGGCGGGCTGGTATGTGCCTGTGGACCAGATCAGAGATGTAGGTTGGGCAGGTCTTGTGCACTGATTTGTAGGCAAAGCACAGGATTTTGAAATTGATCCTAAAGCTGATGGGGAGCCAGTGTAGTGCTTTACAGAGCGGAGTTGTAGAGGCGCTGCGGTTAGACGGACGATAAACAACGGGGCGGCTGAGAATCATTAAAGTGTCCCGACGACTGTAAAAGACAGCGATTATGGTCCTGGCAGATCGGTTTGGACGATAATCTGTGTAAATCAAGTAAGCCTCACAATGGTAAACGATCAATCCATACAAAATACTCACGTGTTGCAAATCTCACACTTTCGTGTCCTCACTTTTGCCCTTCCAGTAACAATCCAATCGTGAGACTGTCACTGAATTGAAATGTGCGCAGACGCCGCTAGTAAGTTTAGTTAGTTATTTGCTAGTTTTCTGGCGATCGCAGTCTAGCATGTATACTATAAAGTGAAAATAAGACATTCGCTGGATCCACTTCTAATAACAAGTTATAATGACTCTGTGGGTCTTTTTTTATCAACTCACCTTCCGAGCCCGTGTGTGGCGGCTTTCTGTGCTTAGCAGTGCCCCCTTGCATAAGCGTGCTGTGGTGTTTCCATAGCACCCTATATCTCCGCTATAGAGAGTGCCATGACACTCATCTGCAAGGGGGCGGTGCTATGCACTGGAAACAAGAACAAATTGGGCTCAGAGGGTGAGTTAAAAGATAAAGAGTCATAACTTTTTATTATAAGAGGATGCAGCAAATGTTTAATTTTCCCTTTAACCTCCCTGGCAGTAAGCCCGACCTCAGGTCGGACTATGCCGCGCAGGAGGATTTCTCAGACCCTGCTGTGCCGATTTGTATAATTTTTTTTTGGTACACGCAGCTAGTACTTCCCGATCGCCGCCGCTCCGCGACGATTTACCGATTCCCGCCGCGCCGCCCCCCCCCCCAGATCCCTTGCGCAGCCTGGCCTATCAGCACCAGGCAGCGCTGAGGGGCTGATCGGGACTCCCCATGACATCACGACATCGATGACGATCGTCATCATGACGACGGGGGAAGCCAAACAGGAAATCCCGTTCTGAACGGGATTTCCGGTTTGCACTGATCGCCGGAGGCGATCGGAGGGGGTGGGGGGATGCCGCAGCACAGCGGCTATCATGTAGCTAGCGCTAGGCTAGCTACATGATTAAAAAAAAAAAAAATTTAGTGCTGCGCTGCCCCCTGGCGGTTTTAATAGACCGCCAGGGAGGTTAAAGTCTCTTAAAGAGGAAAGTGAAAATAAAATAATGAATACAATTGTTTATTGTTTACAATATTCACTTATAGACTATGAAGTCAATGTTTGACCATTGTAAAATCTTTCCTCTCCCTGATTTACATTCTGAAATGTATCACTGGTGTTGACAGCTTTAGTTCTGCCAGGTGATTTGCACATTCCGTCCCTTATTGAGAGTTCTATGCACAGAGGGAGATATTACTGCTTGTTTGGCAGTTGAAAAAAAAGCCATTATTTCCCACAATGCAATGAGGTTAACAGACAACAAACTATCAGGACCATGGACCTGACATCACACTGTGGGAGAGGTTTCACCACAATATCAGCCACACAGATCCCCCTGATGATCTAGTTGAGAAAAGATAGAGATTTCTCATTGGAAAGGGGGTATCAGCTACTGACTGGAATTAAGTTCAATCCTTGATTAAAGATTCCATGGCTGACTCTGCTAAGGACATAGTGTAAAGCAATCACAGGCTGATTTCCCAGGCTATGGTTTCCACTACAGGACATTTTCTCTCTCCAGAGAAATGGATATGCATACTTGGCTTGTGAGAAAAATTGTCAGGTCAAGTCTGCACATCCAACTGCATTCTAATATCTGTGTATAGCTTTATACTAGAACATGGTGACATATCTACTGATCTTACCAGAGGAACTAATCATAGATCTGAGTCAGACCATGTGGGTGTTATAGTCTAAAGCTGATCTTTAAAAGTCATTTCAGAAAATCACTTTAAAAACACCACACTGATAGCAGCTGATGACTAAACTTCCTAACATGTATTCAATAGAACGTGACTGCTCTCCCTGGCCCCACCCATTTCCCTTTCGCTCTGACATAAACAGCAAGTTGTAACCGCTACACCAAAATAAGGTCTCTGTTTATCATTAGATCATACAGTGCAAGTCTGCTTTGTGTACCCTCTGTGTGTGCGTTACATGTGTTGCATACTAACAATATTTGAACAACAACAAAAGAATGAATTTAAATTATCTGGGGCTTATTGCAGCCAAGCCCCCCCCCCCCCCCCCGCCCCCCAGTCTTCCTGGTTCCCTTCGGGAGGCAGGTGTGACCCCGCACAGCCGACCCCTCTCCCCAAGTCGCTGGCTACTGCGTATTCGCGGCCCTGAGCCTTTGCCTTCAGTACTACATGTTGTGATTAGCTCACAGTGAAATGTGAAATGAAATTGGCTTCTGACCGAGATAAGGAGTTCTGCTGTTATTATGACAGCAAAGCGAGTAGTCTGTTGTGTTGCTGAATCAGTGCGAGCAACGGGAACAGCGAATGCACACAATGCAGAAGTTGAAATCTTCACCATGGCAGGGATAAGCGGTTAAAAAAAAATAATTTATTTATGTTATTCTAACCAATGGTGTGAAATCAGCTGGCAATACACATAGATTTCTACTTAATGTTCCAAATGATCGATTCCTTTCTAAAAAAAAATCAATTTAGAAGGAACTGATTCTTACCACACATAGCACATTTATTTTTAAAAGATCCCAGTAGGGAATCTATTACAAATCGATAGAACTGCAGTTCAATCTGTGCAATGTACAACACACCAACACCCCCACACACACTGCAGGTCACACTCGACCTTATATTCACTAAATCCACCACCATTGCAGACCTTGACATCGCACCCTTTCCACCCTCAGACCATCACCTTCTCACCTTCAACCTCCTCACGGAAGGCACCTCCAAACTACCCGCCCGCCCACCCACCTGGTCGATGGCAGCGAGACCTACGCGAGCTCAACCCTAGCGTCCTTGCTGACCCCCCCCATGCCCTCTCCTCCACTCTCCCCACCCCAAACTGTCCTAATCTTGCTGCAGCTCAGTATCGCCAAACTCTCTCATCAGCCCTAGAGAAAGCTGCTCCACCAATATTTTTCCGCAACCGACCCCCTAACCCCCAGCCCTGGCGCACTACCCATACTCGCAACCTCCAGAGGAAAACACGCCACTGAACGGAGATGGAGGAAAACTAGACTTAACCAGGATTTCCTACAGTACAAGACTAACCTGCTGCAGTTCCACACCGCCCTTGCTCATGCGAAGCAGGAATACTTTACCAAGCTCATTGGAGCACAAGCTTCCAACCCCTGGTGTCTTTTTGCCACTTTCAACTCTCTGCTTAAACTCCCCCCCCCCCCACCCTCTGTTTCCTCCCTCTCTGCCACAGATTTAGCCACCCACTTCACCAACAAAATTGTCTCCATCCGTCAGGAAATATCCAATCTCCAATCTTCACCTCCCATCCCCTCCCAACCAGCTCCTCCTCCACCCTATCCTCCCCTCACATCCTTCACTCCTACTACCATTGAGGAAGTCAACCACCTACTGCAGACTTCCCATACCACTACTTCCCCACTTGACCCCATCTCTTCTGATTTACTCCAGCCTCACTTCACTGAATTGGCCCCAGTCCTCACTACCCTGTTCAACCTCTCCCTATCCACTGGCACCTTCCCCTCAGACTTCAAGCAGGACACTGTATTACCCCTGCTCAAGAAACCCTCCCTCGACCCCTCACTACCCTCCAACTACCGCCCTATCTCCCTCCTCCCTTTGCCTCAAAACTCCTTGAGCGTCTGGTTCATAAACGTCTAACCCAGTACCTCAATGCCAACTCACTGCTAGACCCACTGCAATCTGGATTTCGGCCTGCCCACTCAACCGAAACTGCTCTCAACAAAGTGGTCAATGACCTTGCCTTAGCTAAAGCTGAAGGTAAATACTCCATTCTCCTCCTCCTTGACCTTTCAGCAGCTTTTGACATAGTAGATCATCCCCTACTCCTCCAGTCCCTCCAGTCTATGGGCATTCACAATCTCGCACCGACCTGGCTTTCACCCTACCTCTCCAACCGCTCCTTCACGACCGCCTTCAATGAGTCCTCGTCCACCCCCAACCACCTCTCGGTGGGAGTCCCCCAATGCTCGGCCCTTGGCCCCCTACTGTTCACACTATACACATCCTCCATTGGCAAGGTTATCTCCTCCATGGGTTTTAACTATCATCTGTATGCAGATGACACCCAGCTCTACCTCCACACCCCTGGCATATCCACCACTACCATGGACAAGGTCTCCTCCTGCCTATCAGCCATCTCCTCCTGGATGTCCGCTAGGTTCCTGAAACTAAATCTAGACAAAACGGAATTTATGATCTTCCCACCTCGGCCATCCATGAACTTCCCAGATGTGCATGTCACTATTAACCACACTACCATTCGCCCTACCTCTCAAGCCCGCTGTCTGGGTGTCACCCTGGACTCTGCACTCTCCTTCACTCCCCACATACAAAACCTCACAAAGTCCTGCAACTTACACCTTCGTAACATCTGTAAGATTCGCCCTTTCCTGACCTCTGCCACCACCAAACTCCTCATCCATGCCCTCATAATTTCCCGCCTTGACTACTGCAATGCCCTTCTGTCTGGTCTCCCTATGACCCGAACAGCCCCACTGCAGTCCATCATAAATGCGGCAGCCAGAATTATCCACTACTCCCATCCCTCCACCACGGCGGATCCCCTCCTTGAATCCCTCCACTGGCTTCCTATCCAGTCCAGAATCAGATTCAAGATACTGTGTCTGACCTACAAATCTGTCCACAAAACCTGTCCAACCTACATTTCCGATCTTACTCAGAGGTACACACCTAGCCGCTCCCTCCGCTCTTCCAATGAACTTCGCCTAACTGCCCCCCACATCACCCAGTCCCACGCACGCCTCCAGGACTTCTCAAGAGCTGCTCCAACACTATGGAACTCCCTACCCCCACCCATTAGGGCATCCCCTCTTTCAACATCTTCAAGAAAGCCCTCAAAACTCACCTTTTCACTCTGGCCTACTACCCCTCACAAGTGCTCTAAACCCACAGCTAAACTCTGGTCCCCTACCTTTCGTGTCCTTACCTCTCTCTCTAGATTGTAAGCCTTTGGGCAGGGTCCTCCTCCTTTTGTGTCCTACCTGATCATGCACCTCCATTACTGTGAACTCATACTATGCATCTGAGTGAACCTAACTTGCCTAATCTCCATGCTCCCATCCAGTGACTGACTGAGCATTACCTTGTACTCCTACTGTGCTGCGTGATCTGGTCTTTCTTGTATTCATGTATTGTCATTTTGCTGTATGTCACTCCTAGATACTGTCTGTAACCTGAACTAATGTCCAGTGCTGCGTAATATGTTGGCGCTTTATAAATACAATAAATAATAATGTCGTGCAATGCTATGGCCTGTCAATCTACCACTGCTGGTATGGATATGGATAAATACTGTCCAATGAATATGCCGCCAGGAGATTTGGGCGCAGAATAAAGCCGATATATGGCCTACCCTGCTCCTGCACAAGTCCCAGCGGCGTTAATTACTATTCCCCCCCCAGGTTCACGTGAATGGCGGGAAATGATGTAATTCAGCTTTCAGCTATTGCTGGTTGCCAAATTACAGTGTTTTAAAAGAAATGTGAGTTCTGTCTTTTGAAGGTGCCCAAGTTACTCGATGAGTGTCGCTATAGCCGTAATTCCTATTATGGCCTATGGTGGCACCTGCTGCGCCCAAATCTCCCCTGAGTAGGCAGTATGGCATTACTGTACTTTAGCGGCGAGCATCATTGCAGTACTTGCACTGGAGCCTGTGGATGTATAGCTTCGCCACTGGCCCTATTCAAAGCTCAATTATAGAGAGGATTTATCAAACATAGGTGATAAGAACTAAAGAGAATTAAAATTGTTTAGACAAATGATAACACTCAGGGGTTACTCTAAAAATGCATTCCTGTGACTTGCAACATCGTGAGGCTAAAGGAATGCAGAATCAGTATCAGGAAGGAAGGCAGAGGAGAATCAGGGAAAAAAGGGTGCAGGAGCCCTTACGGAAAACACAGCACTGCCATAGGTGCTCATTATATAAGCTACAATTTGAGGCAAAGATTGGAAATTTGGAGCGCCCGCTATGAAATGAAGCAGTTTACCTTCTTTGCCGCATATTGCAGCTTTACGACAGAGTTAGGCACCAATGGAGTATGAAACATAGGCACCACCAGGGGGGGTTCCTAAAGTTAGGCACCACCCGGGGGGGGTAGTCTTGGGGTTAGGCACCAGGGGTGGGGGGCAGGGCTGTGGAGTCAGAGTTGGAGTCGGAATCGAGGAGTCGGGCAATTTTGGGCACCCAGAGTCGGAGTTGGAGTCGTTGATTTCATAAACTGAGGAGTCGGAGTCAGGAGTCGGATGATTTTTGTACAAAATCCACAGCCCTGTTAAGTAGTAGACTAAGGAGTCGGAGTCGAGGAGTCGGAGTCTGAGCCATTTTGGGTACCCGGAGTCGGAGTTGGAGTCTTGGTTTCATAAACTGAGGAGTCGGAAGATTTTTGTACCGACTCCACAGCCCTGGTGGGGGGTCAGGCAAACCCAGAGTGAGGTCTTAGGATTAGGCCCCACCAGTGTTTTAGGGCTCTTTCACACTAGCTAACGCATGCACAACCCCGATTTTGTGCATGCGTTATGACCTACGGCATGACGTCGGGAAATTGCGGCTCAACGTGTATCAGCCACACTAGTTCTAATTCACACGACGGGAAATGCTTGTGCCATACAATTAAAAGCTTTCAGATGCATTACAATGTAATGCTCTGGAACGCTTTGTCTAATGTGAAAGGTAACATGAAAGTCAATAGACTTGTTACCTTTCTTACCCGTAGGGTTAGGCACCCCTGGGGGGGGTAAGTCTTAGGGTTAGGCAAGGTACTACCAGAGAGGGTCCTAGGGTTAGGCAATTCCAGGGGGGGGGGGGTTAGGGTTAGGCTTTGGTAGAGAGGGAGGGTTCTGTGTGAGAGTAGGGTTAGGTTTAGCCATAGTAAAATATCGGTAAACATTACCAATATTTTAATATCTGAATATTATAATTATTATATATATATATATATATATATATATATATATATATATATATATATATATATATATATATAATATATAATTATATATATAATTGTAGCGATATTCTACTTGCGGCAATCCCGTGTCTTTTTTTTTTTTTCTTGTATGCGGGGAGAGGACACTCCTATAGTAATTTGTTTCAGGATGCAATAAATTAATTTCTAATAATAATTACTTGATTTCCTCCATTACACATGGAAAGCAATACAGTGCTATTCTAGTCCTCCTCCCGGAGACATACTACTTAGCTGGGGAAATTTTGCAAACTTCACAGTCAACTGCCAACTATCATTTCTCCAGGGCAGGCCAAACAAATAGCTTTCACATCATAATGTTATCACGTCAGCAGTTTCTGCCAGCAGTAACACATAGGACAAGAAATGCTGACTAATAAAGTGAAATATAGATTAAATTCAAAACGACAAAGTTCAAAACCTATGTTCAGCATAGCCCATAACAAAGTTAGGTTCACAGCCATCAGATTAGGGAACAAGAATTATTGATTAGTTATTTCACTTCGCATCTAGACCTGTTTCCGCCGTATGGACCAGAGCAGTTTTGACATTTTAGCCATGTCCCTATTTAATCAACAATAACTTTATCCCTACTTATGATACCTAAATGAAAGCTATATAGTTTTTTGTCAAGACAAACTAGGCTTTCATTGTATGGCATTTTTTGTTTTGTTTTCTATGCATTTTAATAGGAAAAATAGGAAAAACATTTAGAAAAAACACATTATTTCTCAGTTTTACCACTAAAAAGCGCTACTGTAGATAAAAAACACAAATTTTGTTTGGCTATTTCTACCGTTTATCACAAAACTTAGATTATGTTCCTTCTACAATTTATGGTGAGGATATTGGATTCTGAAGTAATGCTACAGTGTATATTTATTTGTTTTCATTATGAACTGAGAAAAAAATAAAAAGTATTTTATTGGGAAAAATCAAACTTATTGGATCAAGGAACAAATATTCCCTTTCACCAATTAGTGCTGCAGCAGATAGTGCCGAAGGTGTGCACAGGAGCAAGTGCAATCGTGGACAGCTGTGCTTTCTGCTACAAGACTTACAGTATATTTGCTGTACGTCCTCGTGGCTTAGATTAAATCACAAATGACATAGATATACTGTACTGGTGGATAAAGTGGTTAACACATGGATCACTCTTTCCCTTGCTGGACAAGTCAGTATCAGCTAGAGAACTATAGGACTAAATTTACTTACCTAGCGAATGTGTAGGAAGGACCACAGACCCTAGAGTATCGTGGGAAGCAAGGTAATGATGACCTAAGGAAAACAGAGAGAAATGAATTTACACTTCATACATCAACTTAGCAGGGCTCATAGGAAAATTCTGCGTGCAGATTACAGCTGTAAGTATTGTAGGGAGGATGTGTCTAATAGCGGCTAACTGTGTCTTTGTTTAGAGGGAGAGTAAGTAGTTTGAAACTAAACCCCTTTGCCCATCTTCCTATAGGTAGCCATACATCTAGAGATGATGGGCAGATTCGACCAAGAGACAGAACTCTCTGATGAAATCTAATCGGAGAAAGACTGCAGGCCGATTCCTGCTCGATTTCAGCATAAAATATTGCAGGAATTGGCCTTGTGATGCCACCATGCCGCCCCAGCCGCTGTCACCCTAGTGTTTTATGAGAACATGTTTTCCTGATTTCTCATGTGTTGTAGAACATACATGTACTATATCATTGCGAACAATATTAATTTAAAATATTTAATAAGATGCTAATGGTTTTAAAGGGTACCTGAACCAAGTAAAATTATTTAAAATAACCACATGAGGTATCTGCTAATGAATATTACACACTTGCCTTGCCGTCAGTTTCTCTCAGAAGCTTACCATTTTCTTCTTACAATGATTCCTTTCATTTCTGACAGGATTTTTCCAGAACTTAAATACAGTGGCTTGCAAAAGTTTCTGGCCCCCTTGAAGTTTTCCACATTTTGTCACATTACTGCCACAAACATGAATCAATTTTATAGGAATTCCAGGTGAAAGACCAATACAAAGTAGTGTACACGTGAGAAGTGGAACCAAAATCATACAGGATTCCAAACATTTTTTACAAATAAATAACTGCAAAGTGGTGTGTGCCTAATTATTCAGTCCCCTTTGGTCTGAGTGCAGTCAGTTGCCCAAAGACATTGCCTGATGAGTGCTAATGACTAAATAGAGTGCGCCTGTGTGTAATCTAATGTCAGTACACATACAGCTGCTCTGCGACGGCCTCAGAGGTTGTCCAAGAGAATATTGGGAGCAACAACACCATGAAGTCCAAAGAACACACCAGACAGGTCAGGGATAAAGTTATTGAGAAATTTAAAGCAGGCTTAGGCTACAAAAAGATTTCCAAAGCCTTGAACATCCCACGGAGCACTGTTCCAGTGATCATTCAGAAATGGAAGGAGTATGGCACAACTGTAAACCTACCAAGACAAGCCCGTCCACCTAAACTCACAGGCCGAACAAGGAGAGCGCTGATCAGAAATGCAGTACAGAGGCCCACCATGGGCCTCTTAACTGCATTTCTGATCAGCGCTCTCCGTGTTCGGCTCTGGACGAGCTGCAGAGATCTACAGCACAGGTGGGGGAATCTGTCCATAGGACAACTATTAGTTGTGCACTGCACAAAGTTGGCCTTTATGGAAGAGTGGCAAGAAGAAAGCCATTGTTAACAGAAAAGCATAAGAAGTCCCATTTGCAGTTTGCCACAAGCCATGTGGGGGACACAGCAAACATGTGGAAGAAGGTGCTCTGGTCAGATGAGACCAAAATGGAACTTTTTGGCCAAAATCCAAAACGCTATGTGTGGCCGAAAACTAACACTGCACATCACTCTGAACACACCATCCCCACTGTCAAATATGGTGGTGGCGGGCTGGCAGCATCATGCTCTGGGGGTGCTTCTCTTCAGCAGGGACAGGGAAGATGGTCAGAGTTGATGGGAAGATGGATGGAGCCAAATACAGGGCAATCTTGGAAGAAAACCTCTTGGAGTCTGCAAAAGACTTGAGACTGGGGCGGAGGTTCACCTTCCAGCAGGACAACGACCCTAAACATAAAGCCAGGGCAACAATGGAATGGTTTAAAACAAAAGATATCCATGTGTTAGAATGGCCCAGTCAAAGTCCAGATCTAAATCCAATCGAGAATCTGTGGCAAGATCTGAAAACTGCTTTTCACAAATGCTGTCCATCTAATCTGACTGAGCTGGAGCTGTTTTGCAAAGAAGAATGGGCAAGGATTTCAGTCTCTAGATGTGCAAAGCTGGTAGAGACATACCCTAAAAGACTGGCAGCTGTAATTGCAGCAAAAGGTGGCTCTACAAAGTATTGACTCAGGGGGCTGAATAATTACGCACATCCCACTTTGCAGTTATTTTTGTTTAAAAAAATGTTTGGAATCATGTATGATTTTCATTCCACTTCTCACGTGTACACCACTTTGTATTGGTCTTTCACATGGAGTTTCAATAAAATTGATTCATGTTTGTGGCAGTAATATGACAAAATGTGGAAAACTTCAGGGGGTCGAATACTTTTGCAAGCCACTGTATATCAGTTGCTGTCAGCTATAACTGAAAGAACCACTGATGTGCAAGGTAATGTCCATGTTTCCCTATGGCTCATGTGGATGATATTACAGTTTAACAGTGTGCTGACCAGGAAGGTGTTATGGGGGTATGGGGTAACGGCCATTTTCAAAATGGAGGATGGAGATTTCCATTATTCACAGTGGACAAACATGACTCAGTAGAAGAGAAAGAGACTGAGGAGTAGACTACTAGGTAAGTAAGACGTGTGTATGTTTATTTGGACTTTTAAATTTCAGTTCAGGTTTGCTTTAAGCTGAAACAGAAGATATTTGTGATATTTTAAGTGAGCAACTGTGGCTTCCCATGATGCATCACTCTTGAATATGCAAATGATCTCTCTCTGCCCCTGAAAGCAAGGCTGCACATCCAGAAGTGCTGGTGTATAGTGAGCTTGTAGCTAATACATTTCACAGAGTCACATCAATCTGACAGGTATACAGCTTGTTTCAGACTTTTTGGTCCTCATCAGTGCATGGCATGGATTGATATGGCTCCATGGGATTAGTATTAGATACTCATCAGATACTGCAGGGCCTGTCCTGTGCAGAAGTCCAACGATTTATAAACTGAGAAGACCAAGCGCTGACATCACCTCACAAAACATTTCAATATCTTAAACATGATGCATCCACACATACCAGAGGCCTCACATCAGCCCTTGTACCAGTGTGCTGCCTGCAGAGTCCACCCTGTGCTTCCACAGCACTTCCTAACTAAATCCAAGGACCGCAATCTGGGCTTAGTGCTGCTCCTAGATCTGCATTTAAAACATTTGTTCAAACTGAAACAGGAGACACAACTTCTATGTAATGTTTGCCATACACTGGTTGATTGCCACCAGATCGAGCAACAGATGGATGCCTCTCTGATCGTATCTGATCAGAGAGAGATCTACTGGCTGCCCATTACTGCAAACAGATTTTGAATCGATTTCAGCATGAAACTGATTCGCAACCTGTGGAAGTGCCGCTGCCGCTTGCTCGCCGCCCCCTGTGTGCTCCCCAGCCTGCAGCAATACATTACCTGTCCGCCGGCTTAACCGGGGGAGGGTTAACTTACCTCTGCTGCCGGCTTTAGTCATTCCACTTGCAGTCCACATAACCATTACTTCCTCCTTCAAACTCATACACTGATCAATGGGGGCCACCAGAGAGATCCCTCTAGGATCATTATCTGATCAAAGAGATCTATCTGCTTGAATCCTTTAAAGGGAATGTCCAGGTTAAATCAAAAGTAAAAAAATCTACTAAGGCCCGGTTCACATTAGCGGTGGCCGTCCGGAATCGCCGTGCCGGAGCCGGACCGCTTGCAGAACGGACGGAACGGACGCACGGCAATAGCAATGAAAGCCTATGCGTCCGTTCACATGCGTCCGTTCTGCCGGACCGGAGCCGGACCGGATCCGGACCGGATCCGGACTCCGGCGTCCGTTCCAACATGCGCTATTTTTTGGTCCGGCTCCTCCGGCAGCCGTATCCGGAGCGGAGCCGGACTGCACCATCCGGCCAATACAAAGCAATGAGAGCCGGAGAGCGCACAACACACTGGCTACAAAAACCGGACGTTCTACCCCACTTCCTATGCATTTTGGATGGGGACCACATGGGCCAAGCGTTCAAAGAGTGGGGCAGCAGCGATTTCATGCTGGAGCTCGTTTTGGCAGCAACATGTCTGATGTCTGATAACGAGGAGGCGAACAACAGGAAGGAGAGAATTCCCAGGTTTACGAGTAAAAAATGCCTGGATCCATGGTCCCAACTGCAGTCTCTGTATCCACGGATGGTCTCCACACGTCCACCTGTCTCCAACAATGACCCCAGACCCTTCTGCTGACCTCCCAGACCCCAGGTATTTACAGGATGGTATCTCCTTAAGAAACAGGATCCGGACCGCAACCGTGTTCACACCGCACGGAAACCGAATGCAAACGGACCGGATCCGGATAGGAACCGTACGGATCAGGTCCGGTCCGGCTCCGGTGCGGTCCGGACATCCGGTGCGGTTTTGACAAAACCGCAAGTGTGAACGGGGCCTTAACTGGGGCTTCCTCCAGCCCCTTGCAGCCGCCCTGTGCCCTCGCCGCAGCTCCGGTGGCTCGCAGTTCCCTCCGGTGCAGATGCCGATCTCGCCAGGTCGGCATCTGCTTGCGCTTCACCATGCGGCACACTGAGTCGCACTGACGTCATCCCGACTGTACTGCGCAGGCGCAGAGCTACTGCAAAGTACAGTCCGGATGACGTCAGTGCGGCTACGTGAGCTTGAATGCAAGTAGGCCTCTTGTACTGGAGGGGACTTAGGACCACTGGCGGGGAGCGGAGCTGTGGCGAGGGCACAGGATGGCTGCCAAGGGCTGGAGGAAACCCCAGGTAAGTAGATTTTTACTTTTTATTCATCCTGGACATTCCCTTTAACATTCTACACACAGATTTGCAATAGATTTCACCATGAAATTGATTGAAAATCTCATTGCACCGCCTGCCAGGTCTCCCCAGGGCCGGGCCGAGGCAGAGGCTGAAGAGGCTCCAGCCTCAGGGCACAGTGTAGGAGGGGGCGCACAATTCATTCTGCTGTCATTCCCAATTGTGTTTGAAGCACAAAGAAATAAGAAAAGGGCATACATAGCAGTGACTGCAAGCCAGATAACTAGATATTAAGGTGTTGGGGAGGTTGTGGGCCCTGTGGCACCTCTTAGTCTAATAGCAATCAGTGTGTGATGGCTGGGTGGCAGGGATGGAGGGGCGCACTTTGCTGTCTCAGCCTTGGGTGCTGAAGGACCTTGTCCCGGCTCTGGGTCTCCCCATTTATTTGGGCATTGCTATGCTATTTTCTTGCACTTCCATCACTTAGCACAATTGCAAGAAAAATGCTGCATTCAGTGTGTTTTTCATTTGGCGCAAAATCTAATTGCTTGAGTGGTAAAAGGGAACCATGATTAATAAGTTAATCACATTGCCCCATCGATCTGCAAATCGTGTCAATAAGTATAGTTATAATATTTTAAAATCAACCTGTAATAAATAATGCAATACAGTACTGTATATTTACATTACTTATTTTAGTGTCATATGACTCACACTGTTTACATTATGAAATGACTCCACACTAGTCTATGCTCAGTGCATGCTGAAGTGCTGATAAGATCAGTGATGATGAGTAACTGTAAAGACACGGTCTACAACAAGAGAGTAGCAGTCTACAGAAAGATCATAGAAGGACAACTTTCAAAGAAGAATCAAAACAAGATGCTGCTGGTTTACTGTCAATATAGGTGCAGAGTTAGGCCCGGTGCACACCAAAAAAACGCTAGCAGATCCGCAAAATGCTAGCAGATTTTGAAACGCTTTTTCTTATTTTTCTGTAGCGTTTCAGCTAGCATTTTGCGGTTTTGGGAAGCGTTTTTGGTGTAGTAGATTTCATGTATTGTTACAGTAAAGCTGTTACTGAACAGCTACTGTAACAAAAAACGCCTGGCAAACCGCTCTGAAGTGCCGTTTTTCAGAGCGGTTTGCGTTTTTCCTATACTTAACATTGAGGCAGAAACGCATCCGCAATCCAAAATCTGCAGCAGCCCGGGAGTATGCGTTTCTGCAAAACGCCTCCCGCTCTGGTGTGCACCAGCCCATTGAAATACATTACCCTAGCGGATCCGCAGCCGCAAGCGGATCGCAAACCGCAGCAGAACCGCTCTGGTGTGCACTAGGCCTTAGTGTTTGCACTGTGCATATTGGAGATGCTAGTATTAGAGCATAGAACTTAAAGCAGCAGGGACACTAACACATATATAAGTAGATAAATACTTGTTCTACTAACATAATATATGTTTTTGTACTGTCCGCGTTGTGATTTCAGTGAATTTTATAAAGTAAGAGAAAAATGTTCCAGGCATTTTCCATCATTACTGTCAAGGACTGAATCCAATCCTAATGTAATTTCACACCTTACTTTTTTCTCTTAGAAATTGCACTGTCAAATCTAGCTTGCTTTGTAAACACATATGAGGACAACATATATTATATTTCAGCAGCTTCTGCAGAGCAGTGAGGTGTATTTCCCTTCTCAGCCTCAGCCTGTCACACTGAACTGCACTCAGCCAATCAATGAGGAGCAGGAATGTGGGAGAGGAGATAATACGCTTTCTTCTCCTCAGCAATGTACCAGAATAGAGCCAGGCTGAGCTAATATTCTTTAAGGCAGAAACATTTATGATTATTTGGAATGCTTGCAATTCAGACTACATAATAAACACAAAGCAGTGGGTAAATGGAATTTGATTTTATAGCTGACAATCCTTCTTTAAAGCAGCTGATGTTTGCTGACTTTTTTTTTAGCCTGTGTGGGAGCTGCCATCTTGGTGTCAGCACTATGCACAGAAAAGAGAGAATACACTCTTAGGCCTGGAACCCACTGAAAACCGCAAACGCAAAACGCAACCGCTAGCGTTTTGTCTGAGCGGTTTGCAAGCGGATTCATGCGCGTTTTTGGTCGTGTTTTGCAACATTGTATTTTTTTCCCCAGCGGGTGCCTAGCGTTTTGCGTTTTTATCCTGATCGGTCCTGTAAATTATTTTTCATTTTGTTACAGTGTGCTGAACCGCAAAACGCTAGCAAAACCGCTCAGTTTAGGTTTTGCTGAGCGTTTCCGCTAGCGGTTCAATACTTTACATTGAAGCGCTAACGCTCCCAAAATGCTGCACGTCCTGCGTTTGCGTTTCTGAGAAACGCAAACGCTCCTGTGGAAGTTGCCCCATCCATTAACATTAGCCCAGCGTTTTGGCAAACTGCTAGCGTATCGCAGTGCTGCCAAAAGCGCTCCTGTGGGTTCCAGCCCTTACAGTTTATTGTGTCAGTGCAGCATGTCAGCAGAAAGAGTTAAAGTGTAAGAGAATTTCATTTTTTTAATAATTGCTTTGTTTTTTTCCAAGTGAGGCCTAGTCCCTCGTTTCTTATCTTAACATCAATAGGAAGTGAACATGAACAAAAAAATAAATAAATAATGGTCAGTTATGGTAATTCAGCACAGGACCAGCACAATTTTGGATATTTAAAGAGACACTGAAGCGAAAAAAAAATGATGATATTATGATTTGTATGTGTAGTACAGCTAAGAAATAAAACATTAAGATCAGATACATCAGTGTAATTGTTTCCAGTACAGGAAGAGTTGAGAAACTCCAGTTGTTATCTCTATGCAAAAAAGCTATTAAGCTCTCCGACTAATTTAGTCGTGGAGAGGGTTGTTATCTGACTTTTATTATCTCAACTGTAATTGAACTGTTTACTTTTCCTCTGCTAGAGGAGAGGTCATTACTTCACAGACTGCTCTGAAAGAATCATTTTGAATGCTGAGTGTTGTGTAATCTGCACATATTATAGAGTGATGCAATGTTAGAAAAAACACTATATACCTGAAAATAAAAATATGAGAATATTTTCTTTGCTGCTAATCTTCTAGTAATTATTCATAGTACACAACCAATTCATTATATCATATATTTCTTTTCGCTTCAGTGTCTCTTTAAAGCCACTCATGGATTGTACAGTGGATTTTTATCGCCTGGAACAAACTCTTGTGATTGTTTGAAGGGACAATTGTCCTCTTGCAGGGAAATAAAGTAGCAAACAGCTGAGTAAATCAAACATTATGACTAAAAGTAAACCTGAAGTGACACAAATAAATAAATAAATAAAATATACTTACCTATGTAGAGGAAGAATCCCATAGAGCCTTTAAGTCCTCTCTCTGTGCCCTTGTTCCACCCACATCATACTACTACCCATAGCAGCAAATTAAGTAAAAAATAGATTTTTCAATATTCAGCATGAAATCGATTCACAACCTGTGGAGCTGTCCCTGCCTCTGCCTGCCTCGCCGCCCCGTGTGCTCCCACGGCAGGTAAAACAGTAGAGGGCGCTCTACTGTTTGAACTTCCCCTTCTCACAGGACGGGACAGGAAGTGAAGAGGAGATGGAGAAGAAGGTCAGCCAGAGAAAGGGACAGCATGGACCCGGAGACTAGCGCCGGGAGACAGGTGATGTTGCTGCGTCGGTCGTCGCCGAATCGAATGCCGCTAATGACTCGCTTGTGACGCGCTGGCAATCACGCAAAATTTTCCACCAGGACAGATCAACTGGATCAATCAATTTCGGAAGGAACTCGGTCAACATTTGCATTAAGGATTTCACAGCAGATTTGATCTCAGTGATTGAATCTGCTGTGTATCAATCGATGTAGTGTGTGGCTTAGTAGTTTTACATATTTCAATCTATTGTGTCTAATAGTACAGTAGGTGCACATATGGTCGTGACTATGGATTTCAACCTATTTCAACCTAAAGGTGGCCATACACTTATAGATTTGCAGCAGATTTGACCATCAGATAGATTTCTGTTAGATGCCTGTCTAGTCGAATCTGACAGGAATCTGATGTGTGCCACACACTAGGAACAGATTTCTACTGAAAATCCATCGAAATGCTATATTGCACCATTTGATCCAATGCTACTCTATGGGCCATCGATCTGCTGCCAGCAGCCGATCGACCTAGATATTCCATCTATACCGATCGAGCAAATCAATCGAAATCGGCTGGAAATCGATCAATCGGCCGATCAATCATGCTTCCTGCTGCATCGATTTCTAGCCGATTGGATCAGAGAGGTCGAATCGGCCGTCTATCTATGGCTCAAATCACCAGTGTCTGAACCCCTTAAGCCACTTTCTTCTTGGAAATAATTAAAACATTGATCATGAAAGCAGAAAACAGCAGTCAGATGTGATATTGATCAACTCATGCTGATATCAGCATCCACTATGCCACCTATCTAGCCAACATTGTGCAGAATGGGGGGTGGGCGCTCTAGAAGGCTAGGGTCCAATTCGGTGCACTCCCCCCTTCCCCTGTATGTTTGTCAGCATGCAGACAGCTTATGCTGGTGTATGCGCATGGTGCACATGGACACATAACATTAGCTCCCTTGTGCGATTGGTAAGATGCACTGTCTTTCCCAGGAGAGGAAGTTAGGATGTGTGCTCCTAATCCATTGATAGGTTTGATGCAATGAATGTGTTTGCATGTCTGCACTATGCATGTTACAGGGCCAGAGTTAGGACACCTATGTTTACCTGGGTACTTCTGCGCAGTATAGGTGATTAAGCATAAGAATGCATTCTTCTGTGAACTAAAACCCTGGCTTTTCATTTAGCTGTAGGGATAACAGTTGTACCTGGATGAATAAATCTGTGAATGCATTTGTTTGAACATTTGCATGTGAGAGTGCGAAGGGTTAATTGATTTTTGCTGTTTTCTAGCCACACCTCCTTCAGCACCTCCCTTTCCTTAATAATTTATTTAATGTCCTAACTAGAGGCGATGTGCCTGGATATATGTATGTTTATTCATAGAAGGCTAAATAAAAGACATACATGGGGAAAATGAGCCACCAGTGATCCAGAAATACAAAAAATATGATGGAAATAAGAACACCAATTGCTGAAGTGTCCTCTTAAAGGAAACATGAAGTGAAAATAAGATGATCAGATTAACAATTGCATCTATCCTCCTTCACCTAAAAAATATTTTTTTTCTAGCTATCCTACAGTCTTATTTTATATTTAAATCTACTTTTTAGGTTTTTACTCCTTCATTGTATCTGTTCAATGACACATTCATTGAAGTATACCAGAGCTAAAATCTATGAACTATTGACCCTTTTCTCACTTTCCTGTTCTCAGTAGCCATTTTCTTCAGCTTTACGGCAGTAATTCCTTATCAGTGAGGATTAAGCTATAGTCCCACCTGGACAGAAACTGTCACTTGTATACCTGATGTTTAACTCTTTCAGGCACAGAAAGAAAAAAAGGAACACAGCACAGTTATTTGTGTGCTTGGCACTGTACAGACACCTCTATCTCATCATGTCACGTCGCCTAGTGTATCCTTTACAAAGTAAAAAACAAGAACTGCAAGGCCGATTTCTTACACAATGTTTGCTGTAAAGGCAGTAAAAGCTGGAGCATCAGAATAGAAAGTGAACAGCTATAGAGAAAAACAGGAAGAGGCTTGACGGTAAATCAATGTAATCATAAACAATAACACAAGTTATTTCATCGTGATATTGCTATTAATAAACCAGTGATAAGCTCAGAACACAACTCTATGTGCCAAGTCACGTGGGTGATTGCTGGACAACTTTCAGCTGTGCAGCCAAATCAAGCAAGAGATCCCCGTTACTGAAACTGCCGCTTATGATCGATATCTGTATTCCGTGAGTGCTGCAATGCACACTGTGCATGTTATAACACACGCATTCATTCAAAGCCTGGTATCTATGCAGTGTGGCCATATTCACTCATACTATCCAGAAGGCGAGGAACACACAAGGCAGAAACGCTAGTGTTACGGAAAACGCACATAATGCAAGTCAATAGGCCGCATTAAAAATCGCATGTTTGCGTTCTGCAATGTGCGTTTTTAAAAACGCTGGTTTTGCTGCATATTTTTCCAAAACACATCTATGCACATAATAAAAGTCAATGGTGACGCAGCGGTATTGCGTTTTAGTCCGTTTTTTATGCGTTTTGTATTTTTTGTATGTTAAAATAACCAAAAAAAACCAAAAACAAATTTGATGATATATTTCTGCTTCCTGATGACTTCTTAATGATTTGCATAAAACGCATAAAAACATGCATGTAAAACGCATACAAAACGCATATGCGACTTATATATCCAAACCGCATTAAAACACACACAAAACACAAGCGAAACGCATGTGCGGAAACAAAAACTTAAACGCACAGAAAATGCTCTAAAAACGCATATGCAGCAAAATGCTATTTTTCCTGCACTGCCTAGTGTGTTCCTACCCAAAACATGCTGCATACAGAGGACCTCAGAGATGCAAAAAAGCCCTAAGATCTGCTGGGACCCACTGAAAATCACAATCGCAGACACAAAGTGTGTAGCCATTTTAAGGTATCCTTAAGGCCCCTTTTACAATTGGCTACTGCGTCACCCCGCGTTACGCTTCCCTGCCGCATCCCGGCTGCAAGGGGTATGTAAGTCTATGGAGACTTGCACACTTAACACAATGCAACAAGGATCCAAACTTCTGCATTCCCAATGCATAGCCTGCAGCGAGTTGCCACATGATTTTGCCAACCGAATGGATTATGTAGCAATGCAAGTCAATGGGCGACGGAGCGAATGTGAACAACAGAAACGCGGACACGGCACACATGCACAGACTGACAGGAATCCCAGGGCAACCTGTTTAGTAAGCCAGCACCTTTTCAGTAAGGAGACCTTAGGCAAGGCTCCCTAACATGGCTACTGCCTACCGAGCATGCCCTAGTGCCTACAGCTTAAATGTTCTGTCTGGCCTAGTGCACACCAGAGCGGTTCTGCTGCGGTTTGCGATCCGCTTGCGGGTGCGGATCCGCTAGGGTACTGTATTTCAATGGGCTTTTGCACACCAGAGCGGGAGGCGTTTTGCAGAAACGCATACTCCCGGGCTGCTGCAGATTTTAGATTGCGGATGCGTTTCTGCCTCAATGTTAAGTATAGGAAAAACGCAAACCGCTCTGAAAAATGGCACTTCAGAGCGGTTTGCCAGGCGTTTTTTGTTACAGTAGCTGTTCAGTAACAGCTTTACTGTAACAATACATGAAATCTACTACACCAAAAACGCTTCCCAAAACCACAAAATGCTAGCTGACACGCTACAGAAAAAGAAGAAAAAGCGTTTCAAAATCTGCTAGCATTTTGCGGATCTGCTAGCGGTTTTTGGTGTGCACCAGGCCTTTGTCTTGTCTTGTAAGAATTTCACCACAACAGTGTAAAATGGGCCTACAGAGAATACATTTCAAATACGTGTGCAGCACCAGTCTATACTTATGCTAATTTTATAACTAAAGTTGAATTTCCATTAAATGCAGCGACATACGTATCGCAGTGCACACTGCATGCCATTTCATAACCATGTACCATCATTTTCTATGGTATGATCACATTTTCGCTGTAAACAGCGTGTTAATAGATTAAGCCATTTTGATGCAGAAATGTAAACGTTCATAGAATTATATGGGCAATGTGTTCAAGTGCCTTAACTTGTGGCATCCTTGTGCAACGCCCATAGTGTGAATAAGCCCTGACTGTAATACATAATATGAACACAATATACAATCACTGCACCCCACAGGAGCACCAAACAACTGAACTTTCTTAGGACAAGTGCTCTAATGCAAAATAAATACCAAGGGCTGTCCTGTAAAACACAACATATTCCCCAAGCAAATTAAACCCAAGTTCGGAATGTTTTTTTTTTTTTTTTTTTTTTAATGTGCATTTAATTGCATACTTTAACCACTTCAGGACTGCAGGCTTACACCCCCTAGTGACCAGGCCATTTTTCATAACACAGGGCTGTGCAGCTTTGTCAGGTTGCTGCACAGCCCTACAACTCAGCATACAAATGAATCTTACCTCCTTTTCTTGTCCTTAACAGGACATTCCTTTGGAGATGTCTGATCGCTCCTGCGATCCTTTGATTTTTCTTTTTTCAGGCTTTCAGTGCCTGATTTTCCCTCCCCCTCCTTCCCACCCCCCTGCCCCGTCCTGATTTGATTAGGAAGGCGATCCGTCCTCTTCTCCGCCTCTCATAGGCATCAGCCTATGAGAGGGCTTCGATCCCCATCCACTCTGAAGGACAGCTGAGTGTCCCTTGTACAGCGCTGCACAAGATAGCAGTGCTGTACGGATTTCTTTCCCCTTTTCGTTTAGTAACAGCCTGCTAGTCGCGATCGCAGCTAGCAGGCTGATCACGGAGCGGAGTGCGCATTCCCTGCTAAACTGCAGCTCTAGGAGTTGACGCCAATCGGCGTTAGGCGGTCCTGGGGCTGCCACCTTGCAGCCGCCAATTGATGCTGGGCAGTCGTAAGGTAGTTAAACGTATCGTCAGGGAAATAAAAAATAAATTAAAAAACACTTTACTTACCCAGGGCTTCCTCCAGCCCCTGGCAGTCGATATGTCCCTCGCCACAGCTCCGGAGTCACAAGATCCCCTCCCCCCTCCGTTTCAGATGGTGACCTCGGCATCCACTGCACCTGCGAGAGCACCACTGTCAATCGCGCTCACATAGTCTGGAGTGTTCTGTGCCAGCCGGGCACGCTCCCCCATCACGCTCCCGTCCCTGGGAGCAATCTGTGCAGAACGCTCCCAGGGAAAGGAGCGCGATGTGGGATCGCACCAAGGACGCGCATGCGCGACGAACCACTACTTGGCCAGGCTTTAGGGCTGAATTGCCGGGGACCAGAGACACCCGAAGAGACAGGGAGGGACGATCGGGGGCTTAAGGAAGCCCCATGTAGGTATGTAACCTGAGACACTTCTCGTCTCAGGTACACTTTAAATTAATTATGCATGGGCAGGATTTGTAAAAAAAAAAAAAAAAAAAGTCACTTCTGGCAGCATAATCAGGGAAAATACCTGATGCCATAATTCATAGAACCTCTGTAACCTCCAGCCACCTGCTTCCAACCTCAGTCTGAAACCAGGGATTATTTATGACAGCCATCAGTCAGCAGACAGCCGTGACAGCAGCTTACACAGCAATAAGGGAACCTGAGGTGAAAGTGATATGGAGGCTGCCATATTTATTTCCTTGTAAACAATGCCAGTTCCTTGGCAGTCCTGTTGATCTTCTGGCATAAGTAGTGTCTGAGTCAAAACCCTGGAACACGCATATGGCTAACCCAGTAAAACTGAGTCAGAGTACCCGATTTTCATATGCTTGTTCAGGGTCTATGGCTAAAGGTAGAGATCAGGAGGACTGCCAGGGAACTGGTAATGTTTAAAAGGAAATCAATATGGCATCCTCTATATCACTCTCACCTCGGGTTCCTTTCAAAAAGGATGACTGGGAGTGAGCAGTCAGTAGTTTGTCACAAAGGATCTATGAATTCATACATCAAATATTATTTATTTACACACCTTTAACCTCTTGAGGACTGCAGGGCTAAACCCCCTAGTGACCAGGCCATTTTTAGTAAAATGTGCCACTGCAGCTTTAAGACTAAGCTGCAGATCCGCACAACACAGCACAGAAGTGATTCCCCCCCCCCCCCTCCCCTTTTTCTCCCCACCAACAGAGCTCTCTGTTGGTGGGGTCTGATCGCTCCCCCCATGTTTATTTTTTTTAATAATCAATATTATTGTTCCTGCTTTTTAAAAAAACAAAACAAAAAACAAACCTGTTGCTTTAAATCCCTTCCCTCCCTTCCCACAGCCGGCCAATTACTGCGATCGGCTGTCATAGGCTTCTGCCTATGAGAGCCGATCGCTCTCTTGTCCCCCAGGGGGACAGCCGTGTCACACGGCTGTCCCCAGTGCAGCGCTGCTGCTGATCGCAGCGCTGCACAGAGTAAATAGACGGCGATCACGCCGTCTAACAGTCTCCCGAGCGGCAATAGCCACTCGGAGACTGAAGGCGGGGTGGAGCTCCGCCCTCCGAGCATGAGATGCGCGTGCAGCGTGCGTGCGATCTCATGCAAATTACAGCCCCAGGATTTTACGCCAATTGGCGTTAGGCGGTCCTGGGGCTGCTGCCGCGGCCACGCCCATCGGCGTGACGAGGTCGGAAACAGGTTAAAGGAGACCACTATCACGAAAAATTATAACATTTTAAATTTGTATGTTTGCATATGAATAAAATGTACATTTGCCCTAGAGTAAAATGAGATATAAATTGCTTTTCTCCTTTGTTGCTATCACTTACAGTAGATAGTAAAATTCTGACAGAGCTGACAGGTTTTGAACCAGTCCATCTCCTCATGGGGGATTCTCAGGGATTTTGTTTTCAAAAGCACTTAGTAAACAGCAGTTGCTCAGTCCAACTGCCAGAATATTGTACAACAGGTAGGGAGGCCAACTGACATCTTTGTATAGAGCCTTTCCAGGCTTTTGTTTTGTTTTTGTAAAGAATGAAGGAAATACTGAGACTCCCCCATAAGGAAATGGACAAGTCCAAAACCTGTCGGTCCTGTCAGACTTTTACTACCTACTGTAAGTGACAGCAACATAGCAGAAATATAATTTATAGCTCATTTTAATCTGGAAGAATACACTTCTTATATGTATGTGAACAAATGTATTTTACATTTTTCGTGACAGTGTTCCTTTATGTAAAACAACTATTAAATGCACATAAAATTGGTCTGAACTGAGCATTAGGGTACTTTTCCACTTGGAAGTCCAATCGTGCTGAATTTGTGATCTCACAACCTGCAATTTATATGTGCCACGATTGAAGCCGATGTGAACAATGCGCAGTCGCACCGTAAATCGCGCAGGTTGTTCCTAGCATTTGCAAAAAATTAAAACCATGTTAATGGATAAAGAGCACCACGGTTTACAAGTTAATTGCATAGCTGTTGCGATCTGCAAAACGCAAGCGATGCACTTTTTTGAGCGGATCACAGCAGTTGGAAAAGCACCCTTAGGGCCCTTTTCCACTACGGCGTTTGCGCTTGCTGAATCGCAAACCGGTAGTGATTTTCCAAATCGCTACGGTTTGGTTTTAACACAGGAATCGCGGTAGGTCATTTCCACTACCGCGATTAGTTTTTTTACCTAATCGCGATCGCGCGGCGGAACGATTATTGCAGCGATTTTGCTATGCAGTCCATAGCATAGCAAAATCGCGACCGCAAACATCGAGTAATCGACTTGAAATTTTGTACATTTGCTGAATCGCGAACGCTAGCGATTGCTAGTAAAGGGCCCTTGGCTCCCTGCACACTGCAAATCCGATTTGCGATTTTCCCTGGATGCTATCAAAAGAAAAACACAGAAAAAACGCAGCATGCAGTATCAATTAAAAATCAGAAATCGCATGTGAAAATCGATTAAAAATCGAAATCGCATGTAGTGTGCATGAGGCCTGAATCACGACTTTGCAAATCATCACACAAGTTTGTCAGTCTGACTTTCTACGCTCTGTACAAATCCAAAACAGTCACTGGGGATAAGTGCCGTTCCACACATGCACAGCTCCACATTATCACTCTATAGGAGGATGACAGTCACTGTCACACCTACCTGTCCTGCCCGGCTCCCTCATGCTGCTGGCTGTACAGATCCTATAGATGATAAGGCTGGGTGACAGATATACAGTATTATTAGATGAGGGATCACAAGCTGATGTGACCAGGCTCGCTATATCACTGTCACCAATTCTACAGAAGAAAGTTACTCGACTCTTCCTCACTCTAGTCTGGAATTCCCCTACTCTGTGCTCCGGCGCTGATTGGCTGCAGGAGTGATGACCTCAGTGACAGAAGGAGGGGGAGGGACCAAGGAAATCCCCCTCCGAATTCTGGAGAACACGTGACTTCCCCTTTTCCCACACCACGTGGAACTGAGGAGAAGGGAAACTGGCAGATACTTACAGTAATGTGTAATATGGATGTAAACATAGGCCCATATAACCCATTATGGCAGCGCCCCCTGCCGTGCTTATCGGGTACAGCAAATCTGCCTCTTCTCTACAGCTCGTTTCTAAGCAAGAACTCTTCTGTTTTTATATGAGAGCTCAGCTCAGTCTTTAGCTTATAATATTGAGATTCTGAAGTGAATTTTGAAGTGTGAAAACTCCCTTTCGATAATGGATAGATACCTAAGTAGAGGTAGGGATGGTCAGAAATGCCAATTTCTGATTCTGACAAATTTCTTTCTTATTTCCATGACTGCAATTTCCACTGAATGTCCCCCCCCCCCCCAGGTTTTTTTTGCAGAATCAGCTACGGTTTGTGGATGTACACTATTATTCATACAACCCAGGTACACTTGCAAACTCTCTGATAGGCCTAAAATTTCCACGAAATTCTGATTACCACAGTACAATACTGATTCTATGATTGGCCCAGTACTTCCAAGTCTTGTAATTGGACAAAAATTTCCAAGAAACTCTGATATCAGAATTTAGTGATGGGAATTCCGGCTCTTCTCAGAGAATCTTGTGAATCGGCTCCCATTAAAGAGCCGGCTCTTAATCGGCTCTTCATTAAATATCACTAGACACCACTCAGAATCGGAGTAAAAGCCCCACCCCGTCTCCATGACAACTCCAGACTGCTTCTCTGACTGGTGCAATCCCTCCTGCTACTGCTCTGCTCCGCCCCATACACTCCTACAAGCTGCTAGAGGAGGACTACATCTCCCAACATGCCTCAGCACCCTTTATTACAGACCAAAGCAGGGCTGTGTGGGGCAGCTGAGGCATCGGCTCTTTTGAAACTGAGAACCGGCTCTTGTCGTTCGCAGCAAAGAGCCAGCTCTTAGAGCCGGCTCGTTCGCGAATGACCCATCACTATCAGAATTCCATTGCTCACCCCTAAGTAGAGGGAAGGATACCATAGAGCCTTTCCGTACTCCCTCCATCCTGTCATCCCTGTTCTGTCCCCTGTTGAAGTTATTTGTCCTGCTAGGTCAAATACCTCTTCGGGACACCAGGGGAAGACTTCAGAAGTTCAATATGTAAAGAAGCTTGCAGCCTGTTCCCCAGTTTCTTTACACGAGAATTAAACAAATTAAATAAAAAGTGCAGGAAGTGGCTTTGCTATTTTTACTGCAATGTCACATACATTCCACAGGGAGAAGGGAACCTGTGCATCTGTAGGGATGCTGCCTCTGACTAATCACTCCCATCAACAGCTGAGAGCAAAATGAGGTAGCTTTCGTACTTAAATATACACATCTTTAGGGCTGATTCACACCAAGAGCGATTTTAAAAGCACCAGCATTTCAAAAACTACATTGCATCTAGCGATTTATGGCCAGATCGACCCAGAGACAGATCTCTCTCTGATCAGAGAGCGATATGCTGGCTGCCCATACACCGCAGACCGATTCCCAATCAATTTCAGCATGAGATCACTCAGGAGTCGGCTTTGCAAAGATGCCAATTCCACCCACCTGACTACTTCCCGAAATGTTAATGCCCCCCATGGAGATCGGGGCCCATTTACATGTGGATTCAACCACTTCCCCTCCCCTAGGACAAGTAACTACATCTCTGCAGAATCGCATACATGTAGCTACTATGTCCCTTCCTGCTCTATGGTTACCGCTGCCAATCGTTAGCCAGGATCTCAATTAATTGGAACACAGTTCGCATTCATTGATCTAAGTCCCTGTGTAAATGACTACCACCATCTATTAGACAGCGCCGCCATTCACAAAAAACAATACTTACACATCCATGCATTACTTCCTCTTTGCGTAGTAATACTTAGGGATGGCCCTGCCTAGGAGAACTCATGGAGAAGCATGTGATCAGTTTCATCAGCTGATAGATTTGTAAGGTCCTGATTTGCTGTTATGACTTCCTGGTTTAACACATGATCATGAGCAGCAAATCAGAGCATTAAAATCTATCAGCTGATCAAACTGATCACATGCTCCTCCACAAGTTCTCCTACACAGGGCCATCCCTAGTAACACTACGCATATAGAAGTAATGCACAAGGACATCTTGTAGCCAAATAGTAAAATTACATCTAAACCTTTTTTCATTAAAATCTATTTTTAAACATTTAAAATTAACCCCTTACCTCCCACACTCCCCAATAGTTACCCCAAAAATGTATACACACACACACATACAATTTAAAAATAAACATAAATCACTATGTTAGGGACTGAACTTTAATATTTATGTCAAGAGGGTATATTACGGTTACTTTATAAATTATGGGCTTGCAACTAGGGATGGATGTAAAACTGAAAAAAAATGCACCTTTTATTTCCAAATAAAATATTGGTGCCATACATTGTACTAGGGAATCATTTTAAATGGGCAAATAAAATGTGTGGGTTTTAATTACGGTAGCATGTATTATTTTAAAACTATAAAGTCCGAAAACTGAGAAATAATGAATTTTTTTCTTTTTTTTTTCTTATTTTTCCTGTTAAAACACATTTAGAATACAATAATTCTTAGCAAAAAGTACCCCCCAAAGAAAGCCTAATTGGTGGCGAAAAAAAACAAGATATAGATTGTTTCGTTGTGATAAGTAGTAATAAAGTTATAGGCAAATGAATGGAAGAAGCGCTGACAGGTGAAAATTGCTCAGGTTTTTTTAAAGGGGAAAACCCCTTGGAGGTGAAGTGGGTAATACCTATTGTAAATAGGTATTACCCACCACTGAGGGGTTTTACCCCTTGAGCACCAGAGCAATTTTCACCTTTCAGCGCTCCTTCCATTAATTAGTCTATAACTTTATCATTACTTCTCGCAATGAAATGAACTACATCTTGTTTTTTTCGCCACCAATTAGGCTTTCTTTAGGTGGGACATTATGCCAAGAATTATTTTATTCTAAATGTGTTTTAATGGGAAAATAGGAAAAAATGTAGGGGAAAAAAAATCATTTTTCAGTTTTTGGCCATTATAGTTTCTAAATAATGCATGCTACTGTAATTAAAATCCATGAAATTTTTTTGCCAATTTGTCCCGGCTATTATACCGTTTTAATTATGTCCCTATCACAATGTTTGGAAATAAAGGTGCATTTTTTCAGTTTTGCATCCATCCCTAATTACAAGCCCATAGTTTATAAAGTAACAGTGTTATACCCTCTTGATAAAAATATTTTGAGAGTTCAGTCCCTAAGGTAACTGTTTTTTTATTATTGTAATTTTTTTTTATTACAAAAAAATGGTAACAATTGGGGAGTGTGGGAGTTAATGAGTTAATTTATAATGTAAAATAATGTATTTGTATATGAAAAATGCTTTTGGGTGTAGTTTTACTATTTGGCCACAGTATTTTTTTGTAAATGCGTCCTGCAAGCGTAGGAAGTACGCTTGCAGGAAGTTCAGGGAGGCTGGGAAACTATTCTTTTTTTCACAATGATCGCGCTGCTTCTCATAGAAGCAGCCGATCATTGCTGGGGGGCAGAGATCAACGAACGAGAATGGTTTTTCCCGTTCATTGATCTCCGGGCAAGCGGGCGGTGGCTTGCACGAGCAGGAGCGCGGACAGCAGCGGGGGGTGCGTGTATCTACGCCCCTGGTGGTCAAAGGGTGTTTAAAGGGGCGTAGATACACGCACCAGTGGTGGTAAAGTGGTTAAGTTCCATTCGTTATGTTAATTAAAATATATAGGTAATATAATCTTCTTACCCACCCTGTTTTAAAAGAACAGGCAAAGGTTTGTGATTTCATGAGGGCAGCCATCTTTTTGGTTGAAAGGAGGTGACAGGGAGCATGAGGCACAGTTCCAACTGTCCTGATCACCCCTCTCAGCTGCTTGGCAACGAGAACATCAGAAATCCCATCATGCTTTGCACAGAATCAAGGAAAAATCCAGTTTTCTTTAATGGGGCGGAGCTTAGCTTCTGTGCAGCTATAAATTAGGCTTGGGTATGAAAAACAAAGTTCTGATGCTGTGAACCTGTTAAAGAAACACCAAGCCTTTTCAGTACTGCTGAGATTTTTAGTCTGGAGGTTCACTTTGAGAACCCGAGCTGGCATTCTTTTGTATTAAAAAAAAACAACTTCATGATCTAGGGGGCAAGCCGATCAGTAAGAGTCCATCACCGCCATTCCCTGACCCCCCCCTGAAGCCTGTAATGGCTTAGTTTCACTTTCAGGGGTCATGATGCTGCATACAGAGCTCTGTGCTCTCATCCAAGAAGCTCAGAGTTCAGAAAGGTGGGGAACAGGTGCGGGGATAGGCAGCAAAGGGGTGGGATACAAATCTGAAGGGCCATCAAGAGAAGGGAAGGGGTGATCCTGATGCCCAGAGAGGGAGATTCCAGGGGTTGCAGAACAGAGCAGGGAGGCTGCCATCCAAATGCACCTTGCGTACACTTTATGTCCCACCATGAACGAGCAGATTGAATAGAGCTTTATACACTTCCAGGTTGCTTTTAAGATGCTCAAACTGGACGCATAAAAACATCCAGTTTGAGTCAAGAGGTGAAACTTCTTGTAGTTTATTTCTGCATCGTTCATGTACAGCAACTTTTAGCTAGAGTGGGTACAGTTCTTTACAGTCCTGCATTCTCAACCTTTAAAGCGGACCTGAAGATGTATTACAAAAAAAAAAAAGTTTCACTTACCTGGGGCTTCTGACAGCCCCCTGCAGCCGCCCTAATCTTCAGCAATCCTATGTTCCCCGCTGCAGCACAGTTTTGGTTTTGCCAACTTTTAAGTCAACGTCCACTGCACCTGCGCCAAAATGCATACAGACTGTTTTGGATTGGTTGATCCTCATCAGTGCATGGCAAGGATTAATGTGGCTCTATGGAGTAGGACTTGAAACCCTAAGAGTTACAGACTACCAATCCGAAACTCTGTATGAATGTTGGATTAGTATGGCTCTGTAATATTTACAAGCTGACACATCATTACATTCCAGCGGATCTGGAGGCGCGTTTAGCTCACAGGGACAACAATGGATAATTTCAGCAGTGATGCACTGGGAAAAATCTCAGGGCTAACTCCAACCTGAATTATTGCAAATACTTTGTTTTAAGAAAGCAAATTTTTGTTTTCCATAGCATTTTAGTAAGAGGGCTTTTTGGTCCATTGTAGCCCCTTACACACTCCAATAAGGTCACTGTGAGCTTGCTGGGTAGTCTGTACATAGTCATGTCACAGACTGTTGTCAGAGAAGCTCACAATCTAATCCTACCACAGTCATAGTCTAAACTCCAAACATATATAGTGCGTGGCTGAGAGACCTTTCAGGAATCACACCCCCCCCCCCCCCCTTAAAAATCCTGTGTTTGCTCCTGTATAAAGACCAACAAAATGTTGAATATTATGAGATTATGTAGTTAAAGAGGCTCAGAGCTGAAGAAAAGCTTAGATACTTACCCGGGGCTTCTTCCACCCCATGAACACTTCTAAGTCCCCACGCTGTCCTCCCACAGTCTGCCATTCAGCCACGGTGAGCTCAGTTACCAGCCTCAGTGACGACAGTCACGGTCTACTGCGCATGCGGCCTGCACAGTAGACCCCAACTGGCATTAACTGAGGCTGGTAACGGAGCTCACCACAGCTGAACAGCAGACCGCGGGAGGACGGCGTGGGGACTTAGACCTGTTTATGGGGTGGGAGGAAGCCCCAGGCAAGTATCAGAGCTGTACTGTCCTTCGTCTGAGTCTCTTTACGCTCTCATACTACATTGAGGTAAAATGGGCCAATCACTGACCAATCTGAATTTGTGTATGCACACTTAGGTAGCTAGGTTAGACTTCAGTGCATCATCCAAGCAGCAGAAAGAATCATTGGCTGCAGTTTACCTTCCCTGCTGGACCTTTACAGTAGCAGGTGCAGAAAGAGAGCAATCAAGATTGCCTCTAAACCCACTCACTCTATCTTTCAACTTTTGCCTTTGTGAGAAACCAGCCAGTTGCAACCAAAATTTCCAAGCATGTGAACGGCTTCTTCCCTAAGGCGTTAGCCATGCTTAATGCAGAACCATGTTTACTGGTCCAGCACAAATAGCAATGCTGCTAGGTCCTGAAAGCATAACAGCACAGAACTAAAAATAAAGGCCTCATTATGTTTGCTACTATTAATCTCATTTAGGGCCTGATGAAACGAAAACAGGGAAATATTGCCCCTGCAGACATTGCACAGCAAAATTACCGTTACTACAAGCACTGTGTACCGCAAGTTACGCTATAAGCAAGCCCAGCGGTTCTCAATTAGCATGACTGTTGCTAAAGTAATGCACGCTACTAATGGCAACGCTTGTTAGTAATGTGAGTTACCACAGCAACAGTCGTACTAGTCGAGTGTAGCAGGTCGCAGTCTGAAGCCATAATAAAAAAATAAATAAAAAATCAAACAGATACTTGCCAAAGGAGGGGGAAGGCTCTGGGTCCTATAGAGCCTTCCCGTTCCTCTCCTCATCCTCCGCAGGCTCCCCAGTAAGCAGTCTCCAACTGATCGGTCAGAGACTGCTCTCTTTCGGTGCGGGTGGGCTTCGGGCGCACTTGGGCTACCGAAGATGGGCCACGCCACAATGTGCATGCGCGAGCACCCTAACTCAGGCTCCCGGAGACTTCCAAAGCCTCCTGTGGCGGGAGATTTGAGCAGAGGAGCCTTCGGGGGAATGAGATGATGAGGAAAGGAGAGGGAAGGCTCTATAGAACTCAGAGCCTTCCCTCTCCTTAGGTATCGGGGTTTTTTTTTTTTTTTTTACTTCAGACTTACTTTAACCACTTCCATACCATGACATTTTGTGCTGATCTGTGCTGCGTGGGCTCTCCAGCCCACAGCACAGATCAGATAGCAGCCAGGCCGAACAGACTTCCCCCCCTTTTTTCCACACTACGGGGATGTCCTGCTGGGGGGGTCTGATCGCCGCCGGCTGCTTGCGCTTGCGGGGGCTCTTCAAAGCCCCCCTCCGCAGCGCTTCCTGGCCTCCTTCCCTCCCTCTCCCTCCCCCTGTGAGCGACTGATGGGATAGGCTTTAGCCTATCAGATGCCGGCGATCCCCAGCCAATCAGAGGCCGGGGATCGCCGATCTCTCCTCTACGGCGCTGCTGCGCAGCAGCGCCGTATACATGTAAACACCGGGGAAGGTCTTCCCTGTGTGTTTACATTTACCCTGCGAGCCGCCGATCGGCTCGCAGGGTGTTCACGGAGACACCCTCCGTGAACTGACATGGACCGTTTCCATGGAATACACTTCAGGATTCAGGGGCGTATATATACGCACCGAGAATCCGGAAGTGGTTAAGCAGCTACCAAGTCAAATTTCTTGTAAGTGCAAACTGATTAAGCCAAATAAAATTGATTCTGTTAATATTTGTTCAACTCCCATACAGACAATTCTTGCAATAAAGAGTTAAGACTGGTAAACACCTTTAATTTTGATTGACCAATTTTACCACCTCCATATGGTATGATCATAGTATATAATTTATTCACCGCTGCTATGCATATCTGCTCCCCTTAAAAGTTCATGTGCGCATCAGGGGCATAGATATGCAGATTTGTTTCTTTAACTCTCTCTTCGCGATAGCCGGCAAGCTACTGTTCGTTTCCGTCGCAATCCTGCCGGTTCGTGATCGGTGAATGGGAACAGCTGTTCCCAAAGCCGATCACAGTGCCTGTAATGAATGCATAAGCGAGATGCCGGTATTCATTCACAGAGTGAAAGTAAAGAACAGATACAAAACACTTCCTGTGTACTGTTCAACTGACCAAGAACAAAATACAATAGCTATCAGTTGGTTCGCCTCCTCGATTCAGTACAAAAATCCAGTGCTCAGATGGCAGTGCCACACAACTAAAGTTATTAAAAAACAGTCCCAATAATGTATTCAGCACGTTTTCATCAGGGGCTTGTTATGGTCTTCACATGGCATTACTGACAATCAACATATTGTTAACATCCTGTGCTTGAGCTTATCTGCCGTGGCAGTCAGCTGACAGGAGAGAGATTAAATTACAATTTGTGATTAGATACAGATGAGGGGGGATTAGACAGGTTAAACTCTCTAAATACATAAAGGGTGCATTTATCTATCCTATGCAAGAGTTCAGGTCCACTTTAATTTAAGCAGAGGAGAGCTTATCTGGATGACAGCTACATTGATTGTAAAGCAGTAGAATGCCTTTACCTGATGTAACAGTACAGTATAGCTGCTTCTAATTGCTAACTGTGCTTTAACTTGATGGGAAAGTGGGAGCGATTGCGCCTTTTAGACAGATGATATTACTTTGGGGCTTAAACTCAACACACACCATACAATCTTGTTTTTTCTATCTTACCACTTTCATGTAGTATAAGAACTTATCCAATCAATCAGTCAAGGTATTTTCAATCTGTTGTCCCTTATACCACATAGATTTGGTAAAACTGTACAACCAAGATTGTATGGTTTGTGCTGAGCTTAAGACAGGCAGACTGAATATCTACATGAGACTGAAGAAAATAGATTATCTATATGAACAGTAAGAAGTTGGGAGACATGTTTTTATTGTAAGTAAGGCCAAACTATAATGTCACTTTAAAATGATCACATTAGGTATACCATTAATCATGTCCTTTGTACATTGGAAACAACTGAAGTCTGCTTGGCTGCCATGGAGACACTGGGTACCACTGCTAGCAGTGCTTTGTATTAGGTTATAAAATAGGCCCAAGCAAAGGTTATTCCCCAAAACTGCTCACACACGCTGAGAGCGCGTTTCTGATTGGTCACTACAGTACTGAATAGAAATACACTCTTTAGTACCGTTGCTAAATAACCACCATGCTTAATGTCCAACACAAATCATATTCGGATACAAAAAAAAAAATCAAAACAAATCAAAACATACACAGTGCATTTCACAATGGGAAAGGTGCGTTGTCTTCCAGGATTTTTCAAGATGGCTGCAGTAATGTCAGCTGAGAAAAACCACAACAGGTGGTCTCAGATCAGGCATTGTAAAAGTTCAGCATGACCCAACTTGGTCCATTCTAGGCTGTGTTCATTGAAATATACATATGTGAATGAAAAAGTTCCAAGAAATATAACCCTCAAAATCAGGAAAATGCAATTTACAAGTAAACACTTCAAATGTTCCAATCACTTTTCCATAGATTAAAAACCTCTAAAGAAACCTGTGAAATGGTACTTCTTCACACCAAGGCCCTCAAAGGACACCAGACGTGTGAAGGATACGGAGGCTGCCATATTTATTTCCTTTCACACAGTACCAGTTGCCTGGCTATCATGATAATCCTCTGCACCTAATACTTTTAGCCATAGACACTGAACAAGCATGCAGCAGATCAGGGGTTTCTTACATTATTGTCAAATCTGACAAGATTAGCGGCATGCTTGTTTCTGGTGTGTGATTCAGACACTACTGCAGCCAAATAGATCTGCAGGGCTGCCATGTAACGGAACTGGTATTAAAAGGAAATAAATATGGCAGCCCCCATATGCTTCTTGCTTCAGATCCCCTTTAATTCACTTTTTCTCCTAAGTTTTCTCCTAGGGGATATTTTTACACCTCATCAATAAAATGTCCTTTAACCCTCCTAGCGGTATGGACAGAAATGTCCGTTCAAAAAAACATGCTGTGAACAGTATAAACATGCATACACATCAATACTCTCCTGCACTGTATACTAGACCCTTGCTTGACACATTTTGGCAAGTTACAGGAAAAAAAAAGTTTTAAAAATAAATTTTATCACTGTTTGCACAGAAATCCTGGGGAAATTGAACGCTGGGAAGGTTAAAGAGACTCCGAAGTCTCGCTAAAATGAGGTTTTTCTTTTAAAAACCTCATTAACATAATCTCACCTAAAACGCTGCATTCCCGCGGCTGGAAACACCCGCAAACTCGCAAACTCAAGGGGGTACAGGGCAGGCAAAATCCATGACTTTCTTGGTCGTGGATTTTGCTGCTGCCCCGTCAATCAGCGCGTATCTCCGCCTCTACCCCGCCCCTCTCAGTGAAGGAAGACCGAGAGGGGCGGGGTAGAGGCAGCGAGCCACGCTGATTGACGCGCATAGAGGCAGAGCCGCGCTGCCTGTATACAGAAGTTGCCTGCCCGTACCCCCGTGAGTTTGGGGTGATCAGGGGGGTTTGCAGCCGCGGGAATGCGGCGTTTTAGGTGAGACTATAATGTTAATGAGGTTTTTAAAAGAAAAAAACCTAATTTTAGCTAGACTTCAGATTCTCTTTAAGCCACCAGCAAGCAAGATAATACTCAGAATAATTTTGACAGTACCTTTTGAATTACTTTTTAATTGCTGAGTGCTAAACGGTTATCTTAAACAGAAGATGAAAAATTATCTCCTAGGAGAAAACAAACAAAAAAAATTTAACTGAGGGCCGTTTTACACTACATGCAATTGCGATGCTATTTTACATGCTATTTCCAATTTTTTTTTTTTAAGCGGTTAAAAAGTTCTACATGCTGTGTTTTTTCTTCTTGAGTTGCTAGTATCCAGTGAAAATCGCAAATCGTAATTGCGATTTGTAGTGTAAAAGATGCCTTAATAAGGGCCCAATAGTGCTTTTAAAGAGCTTTTATCACCAGCTCTTTCCAGTGTTTAAAACAAAATGCTTGGACAATAAAATCCTATGGGCTATTCACACCAGACAATAGTTTCAATTAAAATTGCTAAAGCGCTGCATGCACCATTTTTGAAACGTTTAGGATTCTGTATCAAGTATAGAAAAGAGCTTTTGCTTTTCTATACTGTGCAAATCGCTACAAAATTGCTAAACTCGCTAGCACTTTTTGGTGAAAACAGCCCTTAGGGCTCTTTCACATTAGGGCAGATTTTCTGCGTTTCAACGCAAAGGGTAAAGTTTGCGTTACCCAAGGTGAAATGAAAGTCCATAGACTTTCATTTTAGCTTTCACATATAACGCAGCCTTTTTGTGCGTTGCGTTACACTGCACCCAGGCGCAGTTTTTCAGCCAACGCTAGCTTTATGCGTTACAATGTTAGTCAATGTAAAACGCACACTATGCGCGTTTTCAATCCGTTAACGCAGGCAATCAGTCCCAGAATGCAACAGAGGAACAATGTAGAAAGTTGAAAACTAAAAGAAAAAAAAATTACCTGCGTTTTTCTATGTGCAGTAACGGATTGAAAACGGATTAAAAACGCACACTCACTGCAGTGCAACGCATATCAAAATGCATTAAAACGCATACAACAAAACGCATGCTTTGAGCGTTCTCCAACGCAAGCTCTGATGTGAAAGAGCCCTTAGGAGAATGCTCCACTTTGACTGCTCTCTAATTTTTTTGCAATTGCAGTGAGTCATTTAAAAGGCAAGCATGAAGAGCGCAAAAAAATAGAAAAGCGAGAAGAGCGGAAAGAATAGACAAGCAAGAAGAGCACAAGGAATAGACAAGCAAGAAGAGCAGACAGAATAGACAATCAAGAGTGGAATGAACAGACAAGCAAGAAGAGCGCAAAGAAGAGACAAGCAAGATGAGTGATTAAAAAAAAAAAAAACAGTCCTGACAATATGGAGGATGCCATCGTAGCCTTCTAAAATACTGGTTTCCTGATCTTCTCATCCACCACCCTGGAATCAGTATGCAGATCGAAAAAGTCAGAAGCCTTAATCGGTATGCTGTTCCAAGGAAGCAATTTGAAAAAGCGTTATAAAGTATAATCTAGTTATAGTAAACTCGAATACCATAGTCATATGTCCATCATAGTCTAGGGCCACTTTTAGAGGGAAGACAATTAACTTATCTGTATGTTTTTGGGATGATGGAGGAAACCCACGCAGACACGGGGAGAACATACAAACTCCTTGCAGATAGTGCCTTGGCCGGAATTCAAATCCAGTGATGCAAGACAAAGTTTTCTGGCCCCTGCAAAATACTTTATCCGGCTATAGTGGAAAGTAAGCAGACGCATGCTTCATACGCCAGTCAGAGACCCATGAGCTGTGGTTGGTGGGCTGGCTAGCAGTCACTTATAACTTGCTTGCTATCTGCATGCAAATCTGGGAAAACATGGATTACCTCAAAAGCACCAGCCAGTGCATGGGATAAAGACCGCAATCTACATCTACTGGTAAGACCTATGCTTTTTGTGTAAGCTGCTGCCTTATCACTAAGGGAATAACCAATTATCTGTGACTTGCTTGTGCATGGCTGCAATGCTACAGTATCATCCAAGCTGCAGGGGAAAGTGGAAAAAGAAGCATGCTATCAGTACTGTACATGCATTAACTAGTAAGACCTATGCTTCCTAAGCAAGCCGTTGCTTGATTATTGTACGCAAAATCCCTGCACATTGAGCACTAAGCCTTGTGATCTAGCTTAGACATTGTCTGTGCTCGCTTGCTGAAACATTGAAAAGGAAAAAAAATATACTCAATTATTGACTTAATTAAGATACAGCATTACAATTTACTTTATGTGCTTGAGTATGACAGTTTCTGATATAGGAAACTACTTGGTCTAGTCCAGTGATCTGCAAACGTGGCTCTCCAGCTGTTAAGGAACTACAAGTCCCACAATGCATTTGCCTTTATGAATCATGACTGTGGCTGTCAGATTCCCGCAATGCATTGTGGGGCTTGTAGTTCCTCAACAGCTGAAGAGCCAAGTTTGCAGATCACTGGCCTAGTCCCTTGGCGTTTACTATAAAGGGATTCTATTGTAGTGAAAGGCCCAGCATCACAGCAAAAAAAAAAAAAACAAAAAAAAAAAATAGAATTTGTAGCAGGTGGTCAAGATGGCAACTTCCATAGCTTTTTGATGACAGGTGTACTTTAAGGGGAGCCAATTTTGAAGAGGCTATCGACCAGGGCTGTGGAGTCGGAGTTGGAGTCAGGGCAATTTTGGGCACCCAGAGTCGGAGTGATTGATTTCATAAACTGAGGAGGCAGATGATTTTTGTACAAAATTCACAGCCCTGTTAAGTATTAGACTAAGGAGTCGGAGCCATTTTGGGTACCCGCAGTCGGAGTTGGAGTCGTGGTTTCATAAACTGAGGAGTCGGAAGATCTTTGTACCGACTCCACAGCCCTCCTATAGACTGCTGCTTTACTCCTCTCCCAAATTGCAGTGGTTCCCAAAGAGAACTGTCAACCTGTTTCCATTGTCTTTTCGCATGGACAGTCAGTCCTTGGTAGAATCTCCACAGAAATACAAGAGTGCAGACTTTAGACAGGGAAGTCCAGGACAGGAAGTTAAAACTAAACTATCCACTGGAGCATCGGACAGGAACGGAAAAAAATAGCATCCCTACTCCATCTACTACAAAAGGTTTTGGGTGGAGTTCCAGTATTGAGTGTAAAAGAGGCAGCTTTGCTATAAAGTAGCATTTCTCAAACTGCCAGTGGAATTCAACCTCTTTGAATGGAATACTATAGAATGGCATTGTGGGCGAAGCTAGTATAAAGTTAGAGAAAACTGCCACCATGTTTTTTTACGTGGCTACCAGAGGAGAATCTTGAAGAGAAAATGTTCTATGCTGGTAGTGTAGTTGGGTGGGGCACATAGTCATCTGTACACAGGCTGTGATGGTGGTGTGTTACTGAGCATAATTTAGGACACTGCTATAAAGGAAGAGAGGGGTAACAAAGCAGACAGATGTGGTAATAGGTATTCAGGAGAATTTTGGAAATGAACACTGGAAATCAGACATTTTCTAACATACATGATAACGACTGCTGAGTAAGATATTATTGATAACCTGCAGCTTGTGGGAAGCATGTAGCCCATTGTAAGAGACAACCCCTGAAAGCACTAATTACCTGAGGACAGGGACAGGTAATAGCCAGGTCCTTTGGTACATCGCAATTTTAAAACCTTTAAAAGTGCCGCACAAACATGAGGAAATTAAGAGCGGCCATATTTATTAAACCCAATTTGCGCATTGATCCCGCAGAGAAGTCATGACTGAGAGGAGACACGGCACAACAGAAGAATAAAACAGAGAGAGAAGAGGGAGAAGCAGAGGGGGCGGAGACCAAGGAAGAGTGAGAAGGGGAAGGAGACAGGTGGAGAGACAGGAGGCGGGCAGAGAAAGACAAACTTCACCAGTCCCATATACATATTAACTGACGGGGAAACGCCGTCTCAACAAAGAGGGTTGGGGGCAGGAGGGGTTTATATATAAAACAGCAGCCGATTTACCACCCCCTGGGGGAGGTTCAACAGTTTATGAAAGGGCATGGGGGACATGGGAAAAAATGAATCAGTCTTTCTTTTTCTCTTCTGCTGGTTTAGGTTGAGATGTGTCTTCGGGGGAAGGGAGAAGTGATGCTGGCCCATCCTGTGCTGGGAGAGCATTTGGCGTCTCTCCGCTGGTCCCAAACTCATTCATCCGCGTGGGATCCACCCTGTAGATCCAGCGTTGGTACAAATAGATGAAGAAAACCACATCTGCAGAGGAAACATAGCAGAAAACAAACATTGAACATGAGGACGCGTTTTCCAGGCAACACCACCCACACAGTCCACCTTGCTGCTTATGATGTTGGCTAGGAGTACGTAGCTACTCGTAATCGAAGTTAGTGCTGCCAGCAGCAGAGGGAGGCCAATTTACCTATGCCTTCTATAGCCAATGCGTTCCACGTAACTACACTACTTCCTCCTCCAAACCCAGGAGGAGGAAGTAGTGCTGTTACATGGTCTGCGAGTAGAACGCATTGGCTATAGGCTGCAGCAGGCAGCGCTACCTAATTTACATTTCAATTACTACTTGCTGCATCGTATATTCAAGCTAAAAACAGATCAAAAGTTCAATCCCAGGCAAGTAAGTAAACACATATGTGGAAATCCCCAACCCATGTTCTATTGATTGCTGCTATTTATGTTCAATATAATATTAGAATAACGTACAGCCCAGATGATGTCATCCTACTGAACTCACACAGGGTACTACAGCAGCTGTGGGCGGAGGAGCTAAATGACATCACTGGAAGTCTAGGTGCACCAGAGCGTCTGTCACCTATTCTGGCTGGTATCTCAGTACCTTCATTGATACAAAAGGAGAGCAAGAACAGTGTTTCTGGAAACGTGGTCAATAAGATGCTGAGAATTTTGCCTTGCGTGCTTAAAGGGACCCTCAAGGGGAAAAAAAAAAAAAATTAGTCCAATTTGGGTAATTGCCTCAGGGATCCAGAGGAGTCCCCCATTGCCCGTCCTTCTCGCCATTCCAGCACTGGGACCCTCACAAGCCTGCTAACAAGGGTGTGTCAAAAGAGCTCGCTGGCACACCAGCATGGAGCCAAGCAGGCTTGCTTCTTCCACCAAGGCCAAGTGGACATCCGATCATATTTATCGAATTGCCGTAAAATCAGATCATTTTATTGTATCATACCCATTGGCTTACATTGACGGACAGCTTCAGAAGCCAATGAAAGCGGCTCCTGACCTGCTAGCACAGCTCTGCCATCATTTGGACGGCAGAGAGAGGGACCTGGGGCGGGGACAGAAAGGCGTGGGCAGTGGATGATTGCGGCGATTTATCAGTGAGCGCCATTTTACCATGCCAGCAGTCTCTGGTCCTTAAGGGGACAGAGACTGCTGGTACGGAAGTAAAATTACAGAACTTAGGCAGCTTAGAACAGGCCAAATCAAAATAGACAGGGACTGATGTATGCGATTCCAGCTGCATACAACTTGCATTACATTTTCATATAAGCCAGAAATATTAGCACATCATTGACCATCTTTAATCCCTCCGCATGCAGCACTCAATTTCATAAGAAACATTTTCCTGATTGGCAGAGTAAGAATAGGCTGCAGACTGGCGGACCTCTGAACTAGCCCCCCCCCGATGTTTATTTATCTTTCAATAAATGTTTTTTATATAAATTTTGCTTTTTGTATTTGTTTATATGCCCCCCTCCCTCCCTTTCCCCGCTGGCCAATCCATGTGATCAGCTGTCTTAGGCTTCAGCCGACAGTCAGGAGGGGACAGCCGTGTCACACGGCTGTCCCCAGTACAGCGCTGCTGCTGATCGCAGCGCTGTACAATGTGTAAAGACGCGTCTAAAAGTCTCCCGAACGGCAATTGCCGCTCGGAGACTGAAGTCGGGGCGGAGCTCTACCCCTCAAGCAGGAGGTGCGCGCGCAGCCATCTCCTGCAAATCCCAGCCCCAGGACTTGACGCCAATTGGCGTTAGGCGGTCCTGGGGCTGCTGCCGCGACCACGCCCATTGGCGTGGGGCGGTCTTTAAGTAAAGTGGATCCGAGATAAACTTTTACTCATTGCATAACTGTGTTCCTTTCATATAGTTTATAGGGCATTCCTCAAGCCAAATACTTTTTTGTTTTGTTTTAATACTCTAATTCCCAAAACACTAAACAGGCCTCGCCCACAGCTTTTCACAGTGCCTTGGCAGTGTAGCAAGGGCTTATGGGAGCCTGGACAGGAGGAGGAGGATGTTACTAGCCATTGATTTCAGAGGCAGAGGGGAGGAGGAGAGGGACTGAATTTACACACAGGCAAGCTGATAGCATCTCCAGCCCTCACCCAGTGACAATGTGACAAACAGAACATGGCTGCCGCAATGTATCACAGGAAAAAATAATCAACTTTTGAAGCGGTTTTCAGCTAGATAGGCCCCATTTACACTTGGGTGGGAATCTAACAAAACGCTAGTGGTTTTTAAAAACCGCTAGCCCATGTAAGCCTCAAACGCGTAACATGCAGCATTTTGCTGGCGATTCGCATAGCTCCGCCAATCGCGATCGCTCCCAAAACACTGCAGTGTCCAGTGATTTTTCCGCATTAATCGCAGAAAAATCACTCCCGCAAACCGCTAACGGTAATCGCCAGCATTTTGCAGTTTTAGGTGTGAATGGGGCCTTAGATAAGATATATAGACAAGTTACTTGTTATAGTTTTTCATCTCGGATCCGCATGTCCACAATGGAAACCTTCGATTGGAGCAAACCTACCTTTTTGTTTCAAATAAAAGACCCATCATTTTAACTTGGTTGAACACAAGCATGGCTAATGGGGAAATAGTACATAAGGAAGCCACAAAGCGGCAGAGTTGTCTTACCATCTCTCAGGCACCCGATTCTGTACATCATGGGCATCTTGATGACAAAAGCAAACAAGTCATCGATGAAGGTGTTCAGAGCTTTGTAGGTTAACATCCTCCATGGGAGGTGGGCCACTGACTTCAGCTTGTAGTTAATGAACAGCTGCGGCGTCATTGTGATGAACCCTGCAACAGTTACATCATACAGTTAAAAAGGAACTTTAACAAAATATATTATTGGTGAGAAGTTAAAAAGTGAGAAGTTAAAATGTAGAAGATAGATCAAGAAATTATTTATCTTCGCCGTGTAATTTGTGCATGTTGTTTGATCCACCTTAAGCCTGTGGGTCATCATCTTTACGGACAAGACAAAACAGAAAGCACCAACTGCCATTACCTATAAACACACCTACTAACAATATGATAGGCCAAAATGTTGAGCTAGTGGGGAGGTGCAGCTGTGTACATACATACATACACACACAGCTGCAACTCCCCTCCCCGCAATATGCACTTGGTAATATGGCTCTTGGTCAAAAAACGTTTGGACACCACAGCTCTATAAAGAATGGATGGGAGGGCGGAGTGCCCTCTAGTGGCTACATGCAATAACATCTATAAATACTGCACCAGTGATGTAGCAAAACTTTGAACCACTAATATGCACTTCTGCAGCAAACAGCAATATTTACATCTGTGCTCCTGCGCAGGCTCAGTACCAGTTTTCCCTTGGGCTCCGGGTGAAATAGCCCAGCCTGATTGGGTCTACTCTACTGCGTAGGAGACTTGCCTGCACAGTACAGCGGACCCAATCGGAGGCCGAAGGGAAGCTGGTAATGCACCTGCGCAGGAGCACAGATAATATGTTGAAGCTGCTACTGCACCTGCATGCACAGTCATCAGCTTGTCGGCAGATTTAGGGGAGTGCCAGTGCTGAATCGTCTCTACTTAACCTTCCTGGCGGTAACCCCAGGGTAAGCCGCGCAGGAGGTTTTCTCAAGCCCTGCTGGGCCGATTTGAATAATTTTTTTTTTGCTGAACGCAGCTAGCACTTTGCTAGCTGCGTCAGCACTTTGATCGCCGCCGCCCCGCGCTCGATCGCCGCTATCCGCGTCGCAAGACAGCCCCCCCCTAGACCCCTGCGCTGCCTGGCCTATCAGCGCCAGGCAGCGGCAAGGGGTGGATCGGGACTCCCTTAGACGTCACAACGTCCATGACGTCGGTGACGTCATCCCGCCCCGTCGCCATGGCGACGGGGGAAGCCCTCCAGGAAATCCCGTTCTTAGAACGGGATTTCCTGATCGCCTATCGCCGGAGGCGATCGGCGGGGCTGGGGGGATGCCGCTGAGCAGCGGCTATCATGTAGCGAGCCCTAGGCTCGCTACATGATTTAAAAAAAAATAAAAAAATCAAAAAACGGCTGCGCTGCCCCCTGGCGGTTTTTAATAGACCGCCAGGAGGGTTAAGAGTAAGGGGGAAGCCTCTTTAGGACCCAGAGGCTTCCCCCTCCGGAGGTAAGTAATCCCCCAGGGGCACTTTTTTCCCCTACAGGTTCACTTTAAAGCTCTCTGCATACACATTTGTAAGCTGTCTGAATACTTTGGCCAATGAAATCAAAAGATAATGAAATGGTGCAATTGAATATACATGGAGACAGAGTAAGGTACAGGTATGTGCGATGAACAGTACAGGTAACGATTTTACAATATTTGTAAGAATAGCTGCATGTAAGACAGCTGCATTCAAAACCTGCTGTATTCCTATGGTTTGGCCACAAGCTGTTGCCATGCACCAGTGGTGTGTAGCTTACCAAACGTGAGAAGGAAGCCATACAGCATGCCGAGTACCCAGGAATACCAGCCCTTGTGCTCGATGTACAGCAGACTGTACACTGCATAGCATCCCAGCAGAGGGAACAGAATCCAGGACAGGTACCGGAACGCCATCTATAATCACAAATACATAGTGTCATATAATGGAGAACATGCCTCCGACATTATAAAATACTATAATAATACAAATCATTGGTTGTAGCCTGGTTTCCTATCCATCTTGGGATATTGTTCAGGGTATGATGGATCGCCCTGTGTAGTCATGAGTTTCCCACTCAACCTGGCTATATAAATGTATAGCATGTGTGCATTCTTGGGGTTATTTTCACACGAGAGCAGCTGCCCTTAGGCCTTGGACACACTGGAGTGCTTTGAAAAGTGTTTTATGCCCTAACTCTGCCCGCCGAGAACATCTTGATGCACCCCCTTCTTTCATATCACCACCCCTCCCTCTAGATTGTAAGCCTTTGGCAGGGCCCTCTCCCCTTGTGCATCATACCTGATTGTACACCCTACCCAGAACATGTGAACCTGTATTATTAGCACTACCACGCCAGTGTATGATCTGGCATTGTATTACTACCTGTATTATGTTGTGTATCTTATTGCTTTTTTTTATTTTTTATTACCACCTGTATTGTTGTATCTATTATCTATTACCTGTATGGTGCTGTTGGTCACCCATTATCATTGTCTGTAATCCTATGTATTTTACAGCACTGCGTAATATGTTCGAGCTATACAAGTCCAATAAACAATATTAATAATACATTTTTTATTTTATTTTAAGTGGCACAATTGCTCCCAACAAGGCTTGCATTCTTTAGAGAGTTTTGCAATTGCGAGTGGGTCCCAGGCTTCTTGGGTTTCAATTCTCAAAAGAATTTAGGGCTGGGGCCCACCAGAAATTCTAAACTGAAATGGCTGGAGCGCTATTGCAGCATTTTTAAGAGCAATTTGTGGCAATTTTAAAGCTTTTTTTTTTTTTTATTAGTGTAACAATTCCGATTTCCATTAGCGCAAGACTTTATGGTTACAGAAAGTGGTTTTGGGTAGTAAAAGCCGCAACTGAAAGAAAGGCGCGGCAGATGAAGTGTAAAAATGAGGGTGCCGCCATAGGCTCCCCTTATAAAAACTATGATTTTTGGCAATGGGCAGCACCCGATAGAATAGCGGGTGCTGAGTCTTGCCCCTCTATGCAATTTGGGCAGTTAAAGTGAACCTAAAGTCAAGTAAAAAAATGAGATTAACTCACCTGGGGCTTCCCTCAGCCCCCTGCAGCCGATCGGTGCCCTTGCAGCCCCGCTCCGATGGTCCAGGACCCGCCAGAGGACCCTATGCTGCTATTGCAGAGGCCGCAATAGCAGCATAGGGGGCGATATACAGGCTGGAAACGCGAAGAATCACTCGCGTTCCCATGCCTGTCGGCCGGTGACGGCCAAACCGGAAGTGTTCGCCGGCGGGTCCTGGACCATCGAGCGGGGCTGCAAGGGCACCAATCGGCTGCAGGGGGCTGAGGGAAGCCCCAGGTGGGTTAATCTCATTTTTTTTTTACTTGACTTTAGGTTAACTTTAACCTTCCTGGCGGTAAGCCCGAGCTGAGCTCGGGCTATGCCGTGCAGGAAGATATCTCAGCCCCTGGTGGAGCGATTTGCTCCATTTAAAATGCTGTACGCGCAGCTAGCACTTTGCTAGCCGCGCGTACAGCTTGATCGCGGCGATCGCCCGTACGCAGCGGCGCAAGAGGGCCCCCCCCGCCAGAGCCCTGCGCTGCCCGGACCAATGAGTTCCGGGCAGCGCTATGGGCTGGATCGGAGGTGTCTGACGTCAGGACGTCGGCTGACGTCCATGACGTCATTCCGATCGTCGCCATGGCGACAGGAGAAGCCAAACAGGGGAGCGCGTTATATACGCGTTCCCCTGTTTGCTATTGATGCCGGCGACGATCGCACTAGAGGGACACATGCGCCCTCTAGTGGTGTTTCATGTAGCTACCACTCTGGTAGCTTTACATGAAACACAAAAAAAAAAATTAAAAAACAAAGGATTTTTGCCATTTTGGCAAAAAAAATTAACCGCCAGGAGGGTTAAGGTTTAGGCACCACTAGGGGTTGGAGCAAGTTTGGAGATCTGGTTAGGCAACACCAAGGGGTGGGGTGAGGGATAGTGTAAGGCATCAAAAGCCATGATTTAGGCAATGAGAGTAAAGTTGGGCGCAGGGAGGCACCTAATAAAACAGCGGGGAAGACTTTGCACTGGGTGTGGGTGGGTGGGGGGGGGGGGGGTGTTACTAAGGTTCAGATGCCCCAAGGGGGGATGCATCAGTGGAGGGAGGGTTCTGGGTGAGAGTAAGGTTAGGTTTACTCATAGTATAATATCGGTGGAGATTAATAATATTTTACTATCGGAATCTAATAGTAGAATATCAGTGATTTTGGCAATATTCTACTAGCAGCAAGTCCCTGGCGCCCTTCTTTCCAACCACGCTGTAATAAAAGTGACTATGAAACCATACAGCGACTGAAAATCAATTTTGCAGTGATCCTATACTTTGTATTGAAGTGCAAACGCTGCAAAAAAGTTGCGATTTCAGGAAATTGCTACAGTGGGATCGCCTCCATTTACTTTCCATTGACTTGCTAAACACTGCTGAAGGAGATATTGTGCTCTTCAGGCAGGGAACACACTTGACAGTTTTCGCACGCGTTTTCTGCACAGAAACTCATGTTAACCACCCTGGCGTTCTATTAAGATCGCCAGGGCAGCTGCATGAGGGTTTTTTTTTTATAAAAAAAAAACTATTTCATGCAGCCAACTGAAAGTTGGCTGCATGAAAGCCCACTAGATGGCGCTCCGGAGGCATTCTTCTGATCGCATCCGGCGGCCAAAAGTAACACGGAAGGCCGCAATGAGCAGCCTTCCGTGTTTGGCTTCTCCTGTCGCCATGGCGACGAGCGGAGTGACGTCATGGACGTCATCCGACGTCCTGACATCTGCCGCCTCCGATCCAGCCCTTAGCGCTGGCCGGAACTATTTGTTCCGGCTGCACAGGGCTCAGGCGGCTGGGGGGACCCTCTTTCGCCGCTGCTCGCGGCGGATCGCCGCAGAGCGGCGGCGATCGGGCAGCACACGCGGCTGGCAAAGTGCCGGCTGCGTGTGCTGCTCTTTATTTGATCAAAATCGGCCCAGCAGGGCCTGAGCGGCACCCTCTGGCGGTAATGGACGAGCTGAGCTCGTCCATACCGCTAAGGTGGTTTATCAATGGGCTAGTTCACACTTAATGTGTTTTTCACGCGCAGAAAAAAACTGACATTCTGCATCATGATTCTGCACATTGTCAGTTTTCTGTATCAATTACATCAGCTGGGGAAAAACGCACGCATTTTCCTGTATGGAAACACACTTAGTGTGCAGAAAAAGTATGCAGAAAAACGCGCGCAGAAAACTGAAAGACAAGTGTGTTCCCTGCCTCAGGCTGATCTAATCCAAACTTTAATTTGAATGTAGCTTTTCATTGGGCCATTTAAGTGCTATAAAATTGTATTGAGCGAATTTCAAGCTGCGTACAGATTACAACGAAATTAGCATCAAGTCAGATTTCGAATTAGCATCTTGTTAATCATCTCTGTTGGTAACTAAATATGTGTGCATCTCTCAAACCATTCTACAAATTATATCGCCTTACTGCCCAATCATAGCAAACATTATGGCTAATATGCAATTCTTTTCTTTCTCCCAAGTTTTCTCCTAGGTGATATTTTCAAAACTTTTCATAAAATGCCTTTTAAGCCACAACAAGCAAGAAAATACTCAAAATAAATTTGACAGTACTTACCACTAAATTTCTGGTACCATATATACTCGCGTATAAGCCGAGGTACCCACTTTTCACTCAGAAACCAGGAAAAAGTGATTGACTCATGTATAAGCCCCTCTCCAATACAGCCCTCCACCGCAGTAGCCAGATGGGCCCCCAGTACAAGACACCCCCCTTATCCAGATGTGCCCTGAAGATGATACAGCTGTGTCCAAAGACACGACTACATGGCGTCATAGATATTAGACACAGTGATTGCCACACAGGAAGAACCGCTGACACGTTGCTTGCATGCTATGCTCCACAAGCTAGGGGACACAGGTAGTCTTGAGCAGCGCACTCTGCACACCATGTTGCAGGGGATGGGGGCACGGACATAGGGTGCCAGATGGCAAGAGCAGCATCACTAGTGCACAATCCTTATGGTCCTCTGCCACTAACAAAACTTGCTCCACCATCCTTTCTGCTCCACTGACTCGCACACAAGCCGAGGGGGTAACTTTTCAGCACATTAGGCTGAACTAGGGCTTCATGACTTCTGAGTCAAGCTAAGCAAACTGTCAAGATAAAACTGAACTTACATCATCATAGATCTTGGTGGAGGATTCTACATACGTAGACTTGTCCTTTACTACTATCCTGGGGAAGATACCGGCCACCTTGTTTTCTCTGTCGAGCTGTAGGAGACAAAGTGGAAGGGTCAAGATAAAATCAAGGAATGCATGCTGTAAATATTATTCCACAATATTACATAACTTCCCCATGAGTTCATTCTTAAAGAGACACTGAAGCGAAAAAAAATATATGATATAATGAATTGGTTGTGTACTATGAATAATTACTAGAAGATTAGCAGCAAAGAAAATATTCTCATACTTTTCTTTTCAGGTATATAGTGTTTTTTTCTAACATTCTATAATATGTGCAGATTACACAACACTCAGCATTCAAAATGAGTCTTTCAGAGCAGTCTGTGAAGTAATGACCTCTCCTCTAGCAGAGGAAAAGTAAATAGTCCAGGAACAGTTGAGATAATAAAAGTCAGATAACAGCCCTCTCCACGACTAACTTAGTCGGAGAGCTTAATGGCTTGTTTGCATAGAGATAACAACTGGAGTTTCTCAACTCTTCCTGTACTGGAAACAATTAGACTGATGTATCTGATCTTAATGCTTTATTTCTTAGCTGTACTACACATATAAATCATAATATCATAGTTTTTTTTCTCGCTTCAGTGTCTCTTTAACCCTTTCAGTACCAGCCAGCTCTGGACCCTATAGCACCAGAGTCTTTTTTTCCCCTCACAGAATTTGTGCTGACACAGATTCAAGCCAATCACAGTAAATACTGTGCAGAGCTCAGCTGTCATTAGGAAAGCTGACAGGGCAAAGTGCAGCAGCACCAGAGCGATGAGAATGGCGGGATCGTGCTGATATGAGTGATTGAAATCTACACCCTGGCAGGGATAACGGGCATAGATTTCACATGCATCAACTGGACAGGCTGCAAGATGTAGGGCCGAGTTACAAACACGACCGAACCCCCAACGCTGACACCCCTAATGTAAAATGTGTGTCACACACTAATCAGGAATACGCCGGTTACCACATGGGCTGCGTGTATGAAGACGGAGCCATCGGAGGACAAGAACAGGTAAAGTATACTGCACCAGGCGGGAACATTTTACATTAGAGGGACAGCGCAGGGGGCAGTGAGGCGTTGGATTTTATGCTAAAATCGGTCAAGAATTGGCCTGTGGTATATGGGCAGCCAACAGATCTCTCTCTACGATCAGAGGGAGATCTGTCTCTTGGTCGATCTGCCTGTACATCTAATGTATGGGCACCTTTAATCTGCTTTGGCAAAGACAAAACAAAAAAAAAGCCATCTAACATAGAACATTACAAAAGTCACTTTGTAACTAAAAGCCATTAAATGATGTATTTCTAATCAGTCTGCAGCTGATGTTTTTTAGGAACATTGCTGTAAACCATGACTTGGAGCGAAAGATACCCAGAGTTCTCCTCAGAAGCCTGCACAAAATCGGAAGTAAAACATATTGCTTCGTGTTGCTCCAACTGCTTTGCTGAGTTTACTGCAATGGTACATTCCAGGGCTGTGGAGTCGGTACAAAAATCTTCCGACTCCAACTCCGACGTTTATGAAACCACGACTCAGACTCCAACTCCGGGTAACCGAAATGGCCCCGACTCAGACTCCTCGACGCCTTAGTGTAATATTTAACAGGGCTGTGGATTTTGTACAAAAATCACCCGACTCCTGACTCCGACTCCTCATTTTATGAAACCACGACTCCGACTCCACAGCCTTGGTACATTCCATTCATAGGGTGGTATCCTGTACATAAGCCGAGGTGCTAGCTCTACATATACAGCCGATGAAGTAATCCTATCACCTCACGAAAACCTGCTGCACACATCCAATTCTGATTGGCCAATTGTATCACTTCCGTGTAGTATGAAAGCTTACCTACACAATCTGTTCATAGTATTCTGTCTGTTGACTCTCATACTGCATGTGGTACAGGTGGTAAAATTGGTAAATAATTGGTCAATCAGAACTGAATGTGTGCATGCACCTTCACACACACAAGAGAAAAACAAGGCAGGTTTCACAATGAAACAGGCAGAGATCCAAAGAGGTGGTTTGGGAACTCCCAAGTAATTACGGTATGTATGAAATTACCAGATGTTGTTTTGATCCCAGAACTACATAGACCAGATTTGGCAAAAGTTCCTTTTGTGCTCTGGGAAGGTGGCAATTTAGCTTTAAAGGTAACCTGAGGTGAGAGTGATATGGAGGCTGCCATATTTACTTCTTTTTAAACAATTCTAAAAGCCGGAATTTGCGGCAAAGAAGGTAAATTTCAACATCCAGTACCGGGTACCATTAAGCGCCGAAATTTCTGTTACTTGCCGCAAATTGTGGCTTTTATAATAGAAATCTATGGCTGCGGTGTTTTTTGTAAGAGCTCCTGCGCCCTTCTTTCCTGATTTGCTCTAAATATATGTTTTCCTCTTCTCCATCTCCTTTCACTCTCACTCCTGCACCCTTTCCTCATTCAATGTTTGTTGTCCTCTCTTTGCTCCTCCAGTTGCCATGAATCATAACCGCACAGACCATTCCTTTCACATTCATTCTCTGCCTAGACTGCCATACATTTGCCAGTGTACTCTCTAAAAGCAAAATGCCCCATTTTAAATAACCTGCCAATATGCTGTAAGAGTTTTTTTTTTTTTTTAAATATAATAAACATACACACAAGTCGCAAGTTATTCATATATGTTTTAGTTTCCACAGTCCTGTAGCCCAGCTAGGATTTGTCCTCACCTTCACATCCATGACCTTTGTGATCTTCCAGAAATCTATCAGTAGACCAATGCCAACGCTGACCTGTACCACAAAGTTGGTCTCGTTGTCCAAGATGTAAAGCAGGACGACAAGGGACTGAAACACACCAAAGATGACAGATCGAACAGACAGACCCTCCAGAGATTGCCGACTGTTCCAGAACTGGATATCTGAAATATACATGAGATGCAACTGCATAAATCCGTATTTAAATGATAAAGATCTGCAGCACTGATTGACGCAAGATCCAGAGGTTTTAAAATGAAACAGTAATGGGTATACAGTAATGTTATATTAACCAGGAGCTTCCTTCAGCCCCATGAGGTCCGTGGGATCCTACAGACCTCATGGGGCCGGAGGAAGCCCCTGGTAAGTATAGATATACCATTACTCTTGATCTCAGGTATCCTTTAAAGCATACTGTATATACTAGAGTATAAGCTGAGTTTTTTAGCTCCAAAAAGTGGCCCAAAAGTGGGGGTCTTGGCTTATACTCGCGTCATGGTCTGAGCCAGGGTGCGGGGGTGACTGATGCTGTCCATGCCCCACTCCCCATCATATGTACTAGTGATGATGCTTTATATAAAATCTCTCCTCTGCTCCTCGCTGCAGCGGTATGCGCTTGTGATAGTTTTCTTCCCCTCACCAGTGTCTCTTCTGCCCCCCCCCTCCCCCCAGCATGTGCGCACCAGTATAAAGAAGGGATTGCGTTCCCACGAGTGTCCCCCGGGCAATTGCAGAGCGGCACCTTTGCACAGGGAAGCGTGCGCTTACCGATCCGTGTCTACAGGATTCAGCTTCACTTCTCTATCACAGATGCATCTCTATGATCCAGTGCCGTGTGTAATGTGAGGCGCCACTAGAGGGCGTCAGAGATGCGTCTGTGATAGAGAAGTGAAGCTGAATCCCGTCGGCAAGGATCCGTAAGTGAATGATTCCCTATGTAAAGATGCCGCTCTGCAATTAGCCCGGGGGACGTGGGGGAACGCAATAACTTCTGTATACTGCCCTAGCTGGTGCACACATGTCGGGAGGGGAAGAGACACTGGTGAGCAGGATGAAACTATCACAAGCGCATACCGCTGCAGCAAGGAGCAGAGGAGAGATTTTATATACAGCAGCATCACCAGTACATATGATGATGCTTAAAGGAGCACGCTGTGCATCATTTTGCTTATGTCGGGGCCACTACAAGAACATATGCAAACCCGCATGTGGCATCACTGATGCCTGTATGTGAACTGATCCTTTTGTAGGCCTGGGTAAATGGGAACAAATGGCCTCACAATGCCCATGATTAGTGGGGTAAGTTATATGTAACAGTAATATAATATGTGGTCATGGCTACCTCCTATTTGTAAAGATGTCAGGTGTACTGTAGTACACATGGTGGTGACTCATCTACTATAGCGCTATCAGGTGTACTGTAATATGTGGCAGTCAGTGACTCCACACTGTAGAGGTGATAGTTTATACATGTGGAATGTATACTATGAGTAACTCCTTCCATCAGGTAAAAAATAAACTGTAATCTGCAGCCGTGTCCGTCTTTACAAATTTGTCCAGGTTTTTTAGGTCAAAGTTGGGGGTCGGCTTATGGGTCGGGCTTATACTCGAGTATATACGGTAAAATAGTACAGGGTCAAATAACTAATGCATTTCACACAGTACATCTTTAGTCATAGCCTAAAATCTTGCTGACCCTGTCCTATTGAGGCTTGAATAACATCTAGACTTTATATGAACCAGTGTGCTGCAAACCTTTCTGCCCCTTTGCCTTGTGGTTTTGATCCTGCACCCCTGCTTGTGGAGGAAAGGCTTGAGCAGTGCACCTACTGCAGTATTTAAAGAATGTTATATTGCACTATAAATTTCACAATGCCTATAAAAACTAACCATTCTTAAATGCCAGGAATTCAAAGATGCTGTGTACGATGGAGACTGTGATGGTGAGGGCGAGGAGGTATGGATTAGTCTCCAGAAGAGCCACCTGGAAAGACAAAGAACAGCATCATCCATTGCCAACAATGAGACTGGATGGAGCGCAACCAAGGAACAAACAACATGTGAGAGCTTCTTATTGTATACGGTTTCATATTTAGCCACGCCTCCCTGCTTATAATGGCTGTCATTCTTTAGTACGCAGGTGTGGCTTCAGGTTGACTGAGGTACAAGAGGGGGCTGGGTGAACTGGCAGGTGGAGGTTGGCAAGAATCAATTAATTTGTGAAAGATACATGAACATGGCATTCATTGTCAGGTTTTCAATTATCAGAAATTAGAGATTTATTAATTGAATAAAACATAATTAATGTCCTTTAAAAATATAACCTTATAGGATTGCATGGTCTATTATAGATATTAGGAGGTGTGTCCTGATTTATATTATATATGCAGGCATGTTTGATTTATTATATGGATTGCAAGAAATGGATCTTTTATATTATTTTTATATAAGATTTAAACCTGTGTAGTCAATTTAAGCTGAATAGTGAAATGGTTTAGTGACAGACTGCTGAATCAGAAAGATTTTCCTCTGTCTGAAGAATGTTTACTGGAGTAATAATTCTTAAAAAGAGAATCTGTACTCTAAAAATTCTTACAATAAAAAAAAAGCATACCATTCTATTCATTATGTTCTCCTGGGCCCCTCTGTTCTGTTTCTGCCACTCCCTGCTGCAATCCTGGCTTGTAATTGTCAGTTTTAGGCAGTGTTTACAAACAAAAGACATGGCTGCTAACCAGAGTGCCATACGCTGAGAGGAGCTCAGTATGACTCACACAGAGCCTGCAGGGGGCGTGGAGAGGGTGTGTATAGTTTCTATCCTATCACAAGCAGACCAGCACATTCCTGCCCTAGTGCCTGAGCCCGACAAAGCCGTCAGAGGAAAGAAGATTAGATTATATAACAGAGATAATACAGCCACTGTGCAACTAGGAAAGGCTGCAGTAAGACAGACCACATTAGAACAGGTATAGGAACTTATAGGATAGAAGAAATAAGGCTGAACATTTTGTTAGAGTCTCTTTAATCTTTAGGCAAATCTTAAAAGTTTACTCTGCCTTGGACAATATTGAAGCCAAGTGTCCTTATTTACAGTACAAAGGCCAGCAGGCAATATAAAGGCAGCTTGGAGTTAGAAGGTGGACTGATATAACATTTCTTATACTATTATTAGGGATTCTATAGATGTAGGTCATTATATACAGCATGTAATATATAGTAATGTAATGTAATAAGCATGATCCCATATTTTATATAGTTAAGTGGATAGTATATGGGGATATATATTTAAATATATCAGCTTATGCTCAATTCAAACAGTTTTCCCCAGAGAAGGTTTTCTACAGAACTTGCATATGTGTTCTAGTTATAATCATTAACTCTGTAGCAATCCACACTCAAGAGCCATATTTGCTGGGATAAAACATTCTTGGATTATAAATGGTTGTTCTCAAACATAGTCATAACTTATTGTTGACCAGCTGAATTGGACCAAAGAGCTAGTCTTGACGAGATTTGTGTGTTAAAGGGATACTGTAGGGGGGTCGGGGGAAAATGAGTTGAACTTACCAGGGGCTTCTAATGGTCCCCCGCAGACATCCTGTGCCCGCGCAGCCGCTCACCGATGCTCCGGCCCCGCCTCCGGTTCACTTCTGGAATTTCTGACTTTAAAGTCAGAAAACCACTGCGCCTGCATTGCCGTGTCCTCGATCCCGCTGATGTCATCAAGAGCGCACAGCGCAGGCCCAGTATGGTCTTTGTCTGCGCAGTACACTCCTGGTGACATCAGCGTGAGCGAGGACACGGCAACGCAGGCGCAGTGGTTTTCTGACTTTAAAGTCAGAAATTCCAGAAGTGAACCGGAGGCGGGGCCGGAGCATCGGTGAGCGGCTGCGCCAACACAGGATGTCTGCGGGGGACCATTAGAAGCCCCGGGTAAGTTCAGCTCATTTTCCCCCAACCCCCCTACAGTATCCCTTTAAAGGGAAGGTTCAGAGACTGTCTAAAAAAAAATAAAAATCAGCATCCACTTACCTGGGGCTTCCTCCAGCTCGTGGCAGGCAGGAGGTGCCCTCGGCGCCGCTCCGCAGGCTGCCGGTGGTCTCCGGTGGCCGACCCGACCTGGCCAGGCCGGCGGCCAGGCTCCTTCCGCGTTCCAAAATGCGCCTCACGGCGGCGCGCTGACGTCATCGGACGTCCTCCGGGCTTTACTGCGCAGGCTCAGAACTACTGAGCCTGCGCAGTAAAGCCCGGAGGACGTCCGATGACGTCAGCGCGCTGCCGTGAGGCGCATTTTGGAACGCGGAAGGAGCCCAACCTGGCCGCCGGCCTGGCCAGGTCGAGTCGGCCACCGGAGACCACCGGCAGCCTGCGGAGCGGCGCCGAGGGCACCTCCTGCCTGCCACGAGCTGGAGGAAGCCCCAGGTAAGTGGATGCGGATTTTTATTTTTTTTAGACAGTCCCTGAACCTTCCCTTTAAGGAATTAAGGCTACTTGCACACTAAGACGTTGTGTTAGGTGCCACGTTAAGGTCGCATAACGTGCACCTAACGCGACGCCTGGTGCTCTTCGTTGTGGACGTCAGAGTGAGCCGCGTTGTGCAGCTCACTCTGGCGTCCGTGATGCCGTGATGTGTACTCTTGTGCGCATGCGGCATCACGTGGCCCGCCGGCCAATCACCGCACAGAGCGGCCACTCCAGGAAGTAAACACTGCACGTCACAACGTGCAGTGAATATTAATTAGCCATGTGCCTGGCCGCTCTCCGCTCCTCCCCAACATGACTGCGCATGTGCAAACAGTCTAACGTGGCTTAAGCCGCTCTAACGCCGTAGCATGCTGCACTTTCTTGAGAACGTGCAGCGTTACATGTGATGCAACGTGGGCTGTGTGAACAGCCCACTTGTGTTACATTGCTGTGCGTTGGGGAGCATTACAGGCTGCACTAACGTGCGCCTGTAACGTCTTAGTGTGTAAGCAGCCTAAAAGAAAGGAACATTTAATGAATTGTCAACATAGTGTTGAACAGGGTATTAACAGGTCAATAGGTTATTCTTTTTATTTTTAAATAATATATCTCATACGAGTGTGCCCCCTGCTAGAGGTAATTACACATCCAGACAGAAAGTCAAATGAATCTTGATTAATCTGATATTAAAATGAGCTAGTTAATTGTAAACTTTAGTCACACCTTTCAGTTGTTTGATTGAATCTTAGTTTATCTGGAGGGCTGAGTTATAAGTTAGAGGGGTATAAATAATGCGTGCATTGGACACCCGACACACACACTCATCCTTTCAAAAGAAAAGACTCTCCTCTGCGCACACACACTCTCTAAAGGACACTATCATCCTCTGAACGGCAAGAAGGCATCTCAGACTCGCACGCCCTACCAGCCTTGAGGCCACTCCCAGATCGGGTTAGCAGTGCAGGCCTGGCAAGATTCCTTACTCCTTTTTATTGGCAACTATACATTTTTAATTATATCAAAGCCAACTAAGTTAGGGGCTTGGATTTTCAATGATTTTATACCTAGTATAGAATACCCTGAACAGGAATGTATGTTTTTTTTCCCTCCAAGCTTATAACTGATAGGGGGATAAGAGATTGGTTGACCTATAAAAAGGTTTCATTTACAGATCAGGTCATAATTGAATAATTTCATATCTTTTTCCTTTGATTTAAAATCAGATTCTTTTTATAAAATAAGTGTTTACAGATCAGTAAACTTTAAACTTGTTTTATATATTGAGGTTTTTAGACCAGCTAGATCTGCTTCCATATTTTTCCCTTGTTAGTTTGTGCATTACAATCAAGCCTTGCAAATAAGATAAAATGTTTGCCATCTTGTGGTTACACAGCCTATTGTGATTGTTTGATTTTATTGGTTAATATCTGTGGTCAACTTTGCTCCGAAGTGTATAGTCAGCTTATACCGAGAAGTACCTTGTGGTCAGGGCTGTGGAGTCGGAGTTGGAGTCGGGACAATTTTGGGCACTCGTAGTCGTAGTCGTGGTTTCATAAACTGAGGAGTTGGAGTCAGATGATTTTTGTACAAAATCCACAGCCCTGTTAACCACCCTGGCGTTCTATTGAGATCGCCAGGGCGGCTGCGGGAGGGTTTTTTTTTTTAATTAAAAAAAAAATTTCATGCAGCCAACTGAAAGTAAGCCCACTAGAGGGCGCTCCGGAGGCGTTCTTCCGATCGCCTCCGGCAAGCAGAACTAACAAGGAAGGCTGCAATGAGCAGCCTACCTTGTTTGTCTTTCCTCGTCGCCATGGCGACGAGCGGAGTGACGTCATGGACGTCAGCCGACGTCCTGACGTCAGCCGCCTCCGATCCAGCCCTTAGCGCTGGCCGGAACTATTTGTTCCGGCTGCGCAGGGCTCGGGCGGCTGGGGGGACCCTCTTTCGCCGCTGCCCGCGGCGGCGATAAGGCAGCACACGCGGCTGGCAAAGTGCCGGCTGCATGTGCTGCTTTTTATTTCATCAAAATCGGCCCAGCAGGGCCCGAGCGGCACCCTGTGGAGGTAATGGACGAGCTGAGCTCGTCCATACCGCTAAGGTGGTTAAGTATTAGACTAAGGAGTCGGAGCCATTTTGGGTACCCGGTGTCGGAGTCGGGGTTTCATAAACTGAGTTGTCGGAAGATTTTTGTACCAACTCCACAGCCCTGCTTGTGGTTATTAATATTTGGTGGTTATTGTTTGATTCATATTATTTGATTTGTAATCATTCTGACAACTCATATATTTAATAAATTATTTTAAAAGTAAAGGGTTGTCCTGACTTTTCACTCTTTGTACCAGTAGCTTGAGAAACTCGCTATAAGAACTGAAGGTTGGGCGTTTTAATATAAGAAGACTCCTCCCATTATTTTTTGTAGGAGGCCTTAGTTTTTGATTTTATACATACGGTTATAGTTTATATAAACGTATTGAATAAACGCCTGACATCATATAAGATTCCATCATTAAAAAAAAGTCAATAACCCTTTCCTACCTACAGCTCACCACTGGAATGCTTTAAAAGAGAATCTGTAAGTTCAAAAATGCTATGAAAAAAAAAAATACCAACTTATTTTACTCCCTTTCCTGACCCCTCCGTGCCATTTTCGCCGGTCCCCACTGTGGTATTTTCAAGAAAAGCACAATTTTAATAGCTGTTTACAAACAAAAAAAGATGGCCGCGGACATACACTGTCCTCTTGTTGTGAGAACGTGCATGGCACTAGGCATAACTGAAGTGATCTGGGAGAAGTATTATCTTCTGCTTGTTGTGGGCTCTGACTCTTCAGTTCTTATGTGTCTGGCTCTGTATTCCTCAAAGCTCCCTCTCGCTCACACACACAGCGTGTCTGTGAGCCGTGTCTGTGAGCGAGAGAGAGCTGTGAGGAATGCAGAGCCAGACACATAGGAACTGAGGAGTCAGATTCCAGTCATGCTTTAGCGGCACAGAGCACACAACAATCAGATAATTCTGTCTGTGAGTGAGGAGAAAGCAGGCAGGATCACGCATTAGACAGGCATGGAGGGGGCCAGCACATTGAGCTTTAATGGGCGTGCACTGGGCGTCCCCATTTCAGCAGATGCAGTCCCAGCCTGGTTTCCACCCGACTAACCTCGACAAGGAGGAGAAAACTGGGTGCAAGGGGGAGAAGGGGAAAATGTAAGAGGCTGCAGTAAGTCAGAACACAGCGCAAGTACTGCAGCATGTAGGATAGTAGAAAGGAGGGGGTAATATTTGTTACAGTCTCTTTAAACACAAAAAAAAAAAAAAACACAATCAGTAGCTCTTTCCTACCTACAGCTCACCACTGGAATGCTTTAAACATAAAAAAACACACACTCGACTGACAGTCCATTATGTGACTGCCAATCTCTTCCTTGCAGTCATTCTGTTAGGGAAGGTCGTCACCCCACCCCCTCATCCCTTTCTATGACAAAATGGCTGGCAGTCCTTCCCCACAGTCCAAAGTGCGGTGAAGATATTTCCAAATACAGTAAAACCTCCAGAGTAATTGGAGTACCGATTGATAAACTGTCTTAGCTTTTCAAGTCTGCCATTTTTCACCAGATCGACCATCGGAAAGATCCCTCTCTGAAAGGGAACTATTGCCTGCCCACATACTCCAGACAGATTTCTAATAGATTTCAGCATGAAATCTATTGGTAATTGTCCTAGTGCCGCCTCTACCTGCCAGGCCCCCCTCCTTGTAACTTGTCCCCTCACTGGGCCCGTGGTAAGTTTTGCAGGCTCACATGTCACACCAGTGCGACTCCAGGCCTCATATTTCTGTCATCTTTTTATATTGCCACTGGGGCGCTTGTACCATCTGATATCACCACATATACTGACGTCAGTACATGTGGCGGTGTCACACGGTACAGGCTCTGGGCAGCAATGGAGAAA